>NW_028270139.1:60622306-60923460 GCF_037043375.1 Chiloscyllium plagiosum | reverse complement strand
TTCTAAATGAAACAAGGAACATGCACATTCTACTAGGCTTACAAAAAGTTGCATCAATACCTCAGCAACGCTACAATCAAGAGAGCATACCAATGCTTCTAGTTTCTTCAAAAGCTAAGGAATTTCAGCATGTCCACAAAGTCTCTTACCAACTTTTATAGATGCATACGGAAAGTATCTTATCCAGATACATCACAGCTTGATACGGCAACTGGTCTGCCCAAGGTCATAAGGAATTAGAAAGAGTTGTGAACACAGCCCAGGCCATCATGTGAACCAGCCTTCCTTCCATTGACTCCATCTACACTTCCCACTGCCTTGGGAAAGCAGCCAACCTAATCAAAGACTCCTCCCATGTCAGTTATATTCTTTTCCACCCTCTTCCATTGGGCGGAAAATACAAAGGTTTGAAAACACATACCAACAGATTCTTCCCTGTTGTTATTAGACTTTTGAATGGACCTCTCATCTATTAGAGTTGATCTTTTGCTGCACCTTTTCTGTAGCTGTAATACCATATTCTGTTCTATTACCCTGATATACTTAAGTAAGGTATGATTTGTCTGGTTAGCACCAAAACAATACTTTTCATATATCTTGGCACATGTGACAATAATAAATCAAATCAAATTAACTAACTTATTGTTAGACAGTGCCTTCTACAGCTGTAGGGCTTACTCTACTCTTTTACAATAAAAAACTTGAAAATGAGGTCACATTTGTAGTTTTGAAAGACATCAGCAAATTTGTGCAGAGCAAGGTACCAAAAGCACCATTGTGATAATGACCAACTAATTAGTTTAGGGTGGCTGAGGTATAAATTTTAGCTTGAAGATTAGGGAGATCTTGCTTGCTCATCTTTGGGTGGTACCATCATATCTTTAATGCCAACTTTAGAGGCTAGATGGGGACTCAATTTAGCATATAATCCAAAATACAGCAAATCAACCTTCACCAGGTTTCACTGAATAGACTAGATGCTTGTTTTCTGCTGTGGATCTTGAAACAACAATGTTTTCATGGAACAGTGAGGTGCTTCCACTGAGAAGAATCTGACATTTAAGATTTTGGTTGGTTCCAGGTTCTATGTACAGCCTGTGAAAAATGACCTTATTTTAAATGGGGTGGTAGAATGGTTCATGAGACAAAATGTTCCCTGCTTCCTTCTGCGTAACATTAAAATAACCTGTTGATAATCAAAATTCCTACAAACAATGGTGGCATAAGTAAGACTATTAGACCAACATTCACAGAAATTGTCAATATCGTCATGATCAGAAAAGAAAAAAAAACTAGCTGGGCAAGTGAAAGAATAGAAACAAAACATACAAATTCATCATTATTATTATTGTTCTCCTTGTCCTTTTCCTACATACATGTTAAAAGGAGCTAACTCTCCAATTTTTTTGGTGGGGTTGCAGAGGGATGGTAACAGGTAACAGACAGAGGAAAGATTTTTTTTAATATATTGTAATATTGCAAACTATTAAGCATTACTCTTAGTAATTATCATAGACATTCTATCATATGCATCACTGCCAGTCTAGGGTGCTAAATGATTTTAAGATTCATTTGGCCCATGTTCCATCATTTGACAAGCAATTTTTCCAATTGTTAAATTGCATTAACTATATGCAAGTCTGCTCTTGTTTTTAATGATTATGTTACCCCATCGTACAAGTGACTTGTGTGAAAACATGGCCCAGTGTCATTAATTACAGTTAAACATTTTCAAAAGAGATATTTTTGGAATTGCCATCTGGTCTTTAAATGTTATAGACATAAATTTCAGCAGTAAACATTCTGTCATTGTGACAAAATACATTTCTTTGAATAAACCATGGAAATGTGGATTAATGTTATCTTTTATGACAACTGAAAAATAAACATCTTAACAAAAGCATTCTGAAATAATGCATTTCTGGTGATTTACTATCCAATAAACCTCAGTGCTATTTCACCTTTAGATTAGACTGAAACATTTTAATTGGATTCAGGTTCTTAACAATCCCTATATTCCCTCAACATAATTATGGTGTAATTGTAAAAAAAAGAACTTATATGCTTAAAGCCACAACTGCAGTTGTGCTGGGATATGTATGTATGAATAGGCTCATGTGAAAAGTGCAGGAGCTCAACAATAGCATTGCTTTACAATTTCTCAACTGGGAAAAGAGAAAATGCTTATACATTTCAATGATTTAATGCTGGAATTTAATTTTGGAAAAAAAAAATTAAACATAAAATGTGGCACCAATCTGGTTGGATTTACTTCTCTGTGCCATCCATTGGGTGGTTATGCGTGTATGTAAGGCATGGAAGTTAATATAGAATCCTGACAGTGTGAAAGTATTCCAATGAGCCCATCAAATCCACACCAACAAGCAGCACCCCTAACCTATCTCTATAACCCTGCATTTTTTATGGTTAATCCACCTAGCCTGCACATGTTAGGATTGTGGGAAGAAACTGGAGCACTCAAAGGAAACCCACACAGACATAGGGAGAACGTGCAAACTCCCCACAGACAGTCACCCAAGGCCGGAATTGAACCTAAGTCCCTGGCAGTATAAGGTAGCAATGCTAACCACTAAGCCACTGTGTTACCCTGGTAGCCATGTTTTTTTTTAAAATTAGGAGATTAGCTTGTCAACAGTCCAATTGACCCAACAGGATGCTACCCAAGCTGTGAGTGATTGGCTTGTGTGGGAAGACCCTTTTGAAATTTAACTGGTCAAAAGGCAGGAAGAAAAAGATGGTATGTGCTTGGTCCAGCTTTGTGAGCATAGTGGGCACTCTGTCCCAAGTAGTCAGCCCTCTCCATTTATCACTTTCCACTTGACCATCAAAAAACAACCCACTCTCCCTTCACCCCATCACCCTCCACCCCCTCACCTTTTCTAAAGCTTCATGATTAGCTCACGTGGAATAACCCAACTTCCCAATGGACTCTATGATAACTCTTATTGTCTCATCAGTGCCCAATATGATTGAATGAATGGCCTAATTCCTTACAAAGGGTTTTTTGATCTAGATGTGTTACAAGATAAGACATTAAGGTGTTGGAGGTGAGAATTAATAGACTGTTGGATTGGGTCAAGGTGGGGGCAGAGGGGGCTGTTCTCAGGTTCTGGTGTTATAAGGAGGGTGAATGTAGTTGGGTGAGGGGAGGGAAGCGGGGAGAGAGTTGACAGCACTGAGTGGGGATCCAGTTTAAACAAACATTAGAGGAGTTAGAGCTTTTCTTGAATATTGACAAAGCATTAATGAATGAGACCCTTGGAAATCTTTAACTATAAGGGACTTTATCAGAGGATTCTCTACGCAGATGAATTGCTATTGGATATTTAATTTCCTGGCAGTTCCTTTGGTGGCAGCTGGATCTGGATTTCCTCATGGACTCTGGCCTGAAATGGCAATTTTCCTGCTCCTCGGATGCTGCCTGACCTGTTGTGCTTTTCCAGCAACACACTCTCAACTATAATTGACACCAGGGCAACATTTGACTGAGTGTGCCATCTGGGTCCCAGAGAAAAGGAACTTAATGGTTATCGGGGATGGGGGGGGGGGGGGGGGGGACTCAGCAGGTCTGGAAGCATCTGTGGAGAGAAAACAAAGATTGATCCTAGTTACCCTTCTTCCACTAAAGCAAGTGAAGCAAGAAACGGACAGCACCCAGGCTTGGACTGATAAGAGGCAAGTTACATTCATTCCACTCAAAGTCCAATGGGAGAGACTCTTAGCATCTCCTTTTCTCATTCAACTGCCTAAACATTGCTGACTTCCCTATTATCAACATCATGGTGATTACGGATGAAGCCATTCCTGATGAAGGGCTTTTGCCCGAAACATCAATTTTCCTGTTCCTCGGATGCTGCCTGATCTGCTGTGCTTTTCCAGCACCACTCTAATCTTGACTCTAATGTCCAGAATTTGCAGTATCCACCTCCACCTATTGTGGTGATTACTATTGACCATATGGTCATCCTCTAAGATAAAATCTAAGAGAGAGAGATTTCCCAACAAGATAGACAAAGTCAAACATGATCTTAAATTAAACCTTTTATCACATTAAAAGATATAATATATAAATTAGATTATATTTGACTAGATTCCCTACAGTATGGAACCAGACTCTTCGGCCCAACAAGTCCACACCGACCCTCTGAAGAGTGACCCACCCGGACCCATTTCCCATATTTACCCCTGATTAATGCACCTCATACTATGGGCAATTTAGCATGGCCAATTCACTTAACCTGCACATTTTTGGATTGTGGGAGGAAACCAGAACACCCAGAGGAAACCCGCGCAGATACAGGGAGAATGTGCAAACTCCACACAAACAGTTGCCTGAGGCTGGAACGAACCCGGATCCCTGCTGCTGTGAGGCAGCTGTGCTAACCACTGAGCCACTGTGCTACCCCTAACTCCTAATTAATTAATAGGCTAGTTAATTAGCATATAAAGAGCATGACTGCAACATGAGAGCGGTTCACTAATCCCTGCCCACACAAATTGAAAGATGAAGCCAATTGTTCCAGCTGCAGGTCTGAGTTTCTTTTGGTCTCAGACTTCTTGAGCTGTTGATCTTTAGCCAAAGTCAATAAGAATCACTTTGAAAAACTATACAGGTTGTTCTACTATAACACATGTTGCGTTACTGTGGATTTGCTATAATGCGATAGCCAAACTAGGGACACTGCTTCTCAAGTGTGAACTTTTAAAGCCTGTATTAGTTATAGCGTGATTCCTGCCATATTAGTTTAAATGGTGCTGCTTTTACATGATTTTCTTATAACATGGGATTGCATGAGAACAGAACTACCCTATTATAGCAGAACTGACTGTACTTTGTCCAAAGTCTACTTGAGCCAAACAGGAACCAAAGTGCAATACCAACATTGCCTACTTCCAGGAGCTGTTATCTGTCCAAATTGTCTTAAGCTAGCTCAGAGTTAGGTCGGCAGCATTAGTCCATCTTGAGAAGTTCTTTCTTGTCCAAAGTGATTTTTCTTCTTTGAGAACTCACGTAAAAACATTATCCGTGGCATCTTATCTCGATCACTCATAGAATTGTTCATTTGTAAAAGACAAATCTTCAAGGCAATTCCTTGTATTTCTCTTAGAAGCCAACAAGTCAGGTCAGAGTATAGAACTTGCTGAAATATTCTATTTAGCCTTTACTCAAATGATTGGTTTATTTATGGGTAAATGGATTCCACAATATTACTGGCTCAAAATGCGGAAACTCTCTTCACAACAAAACATTAGGACCCGGAACTGCACTGCAGTTATTCAAGTAAATGGCTAGCTGCCATTTCTTGAGGGTAATTTGGAATGGGCAATAAATACTGACCTTGCCAGTGACACCCACAACTCAAGGATTTACTAAAACAAATTGATATAAAATCTCCAACAAGACTAGAACTACAAAATTCTCAGCTTTCACTCAGCAATAATTATGGGATCAAATCCTATATTGTTGGTTCTGAAATAGCCTGGCCTCTCCAAGTATCTGAATACATTTGTTGACAAGTCCCCTTTGACCAAAGGCAATGGTTCAATGTTTCCATGTATTCACTGAAGCTTTTAATACTGTACATTTGCACGCAAAGTATGACATTTCTTAAGATGATGCTTTCTTGAAACATTCCCAAAACATTACAACCATCTTTCTTTCATATTCTCTGTACACGTAGTTTTGCATCAAAATCATTAATTTTATAATATCATTCTTTATACTTTACAGCATTTTCCACAAGTTCTCACTCTCATATCCTTACCATTATTCAAAAATGACTAAAATACCTGACCTCTTACCTATGATTTCATTGGAATACTTTTAGCTTTCCTCGTTAATCCTTGAAAAATTGTGGAAGAGACTTTTTTTTCTCTTTTGTCTTCTTCACAATTCCTGTTCTCTGACGCTTAGATGTTAAAGCGAACCTTTCTCATTTTATGTTCTGAAGAAGGGTCAATGGACTCAAAATGTTAACTCTGCTTTCTCTCCACAGTTGTTGCCAGAACTTCTGGGTTTCTCCAATAATTTCTGTTTCTTATTAGCATTTTCCATCAGTTCATCTGGATCCCCACCCTTACTGATATGGACATCTTTGTGATGCTGACCAGATGAAGGCTCTTTACATCTTTGTTTTTAGTTCTTCATCCAAATGTTGTGCTCATAAATTATTCTTTCCATCTCATATTTAGACATTTCCAAAAAGTCAATCTCATTTTAAATCTGAGATTAACATTTTACCATAATGTGATGTCCCTTCAGCTGTTGATCTTAACCATTCCATTGATTCCTTTTCCAAACAAGCTGCATTATGCGACATGCTATAGACGTTTTCTATTAATATGACAAGGTTCTCAGCAATACATATATCCTCAAGACACGTCACATTCTTTCTCACTGTATTCTGACAAAAAATCTCTGAAGTTGTAACAATGTGTTCTATAGGTTTCTCTCCTATCACAAACAGTTGATTTATTAACCTTTGTCCTCATCTAATAGCAACTTGTTTTCATACTGTACCACTTCAGCAGAAATTTTCATTCTCTTATGCAGTGTCACAGCAAATACATTTCTGGATATAATCATTAAGTTCTTTATTTCCTGTATCGACTCAGACCACCCTTTTATGAAGCCAAGTATTGTAATTACCTTACTGCAGTCATTTTTGTATTGTTAAACAATCTGCATCACTTTCACACCCTGCTTGTTCTCCGCCTACAACTATTCAGCAGTTATGTTATTGAATTCAGAGACACCTTTTTTTTCAAATTATCAACAGAATTCTTTATTTCATTTTCCAAGATCTAACATCACTCTCCTGGGATAAAACAAAGTGTTGCCGAATCTGGAGATATGAAACAAACAAAAACAGAAATTGCTGAAGAAATTCTGGCAGCATCTATGGAGGGAAACGGTTTTTGATTGTATCCCTCTCCTGGATTTGTAAAGGAATGTTTCTCTAGATTCATGATTCAGGCACAGTGCTTTTTAGCTTGTTTAGATCCTCAAATTATCCTTTCAATTACTTCTCCCTGAACTATTTATTTTTAATTTCTGACAACTTATTGAAACAGATAAGATTCTACAGGACTTGACAGGTCAGATGCTGAAAAGAGGTAGTTTCCTTTTGTCGGAGAGTCTTAGACAAGAGAGCTTAACTTCAGAGGAAGGGGTCATCCAGTTAGGACAGAGATGAGGAGGAATTTCCTCTATCAGAGTAAAGTGAATCTGTGGCATCTTTACCACAGAGGGGCATCAACATTTAAATATATTCATTGTTAAATATATTCATGGCTGAGATAGGCAGATTTTTAATCAGGAAGAGAATCAATAGCTATAGGGAAAAGGCAGAAAAGTGGTGTTGTGGATATCACCAAAATCATGATCTCATTGAATGGGCTGAATGGCCTACAATGTCTTATGGAATTTGATGTTTCACTATAAATATTTTAACTTTTGAAAATTAACTGAATTATTTTATGAATAGTTCCAATCCTTTTTTTTATGTTGATAAAATTTTCAGCTTCTTTGAACTGGTCATATATAAGTTGCTATTCTCTCCTGGTTTTTGGCTCTATTTTTCTGGTCAAACTACTGAATGTGATCCTCAAATAAGGATTGATTTTTATTTGATGTGGATTGCGCTTTCAGTGAGTATCTTTTCCTAATACAGTAATGGATTCTTTTATCCCTCATGATATAAGAAACAAAGCCTGCCTAACATAGTATCCAAGGTTTCAACAGACACCTCAACAGAATAGATAGAATAGAATAGTAATTTATTGCCACTCGTATTTTTGCAAAAAGTCAAAGTTGGAGGTATAAGAAGGCTACATCAGAGTATAACAGAATCTTGATCAGATGGGTCAATAGGCTGGGGAGTGGCAGATTGAATTTAATATAGAGGTGCTACATTTTGGAAAGGCAAATCAGGACAGGACTTATAGCCTTAATGGTAAGGTACTTGGGAGTGTTGCTGAATAAAGAGACCTTGGAGTGAAGGTTCAGAGTTCCTTACTTGTGGAGTCTCAGGTAGACAGGATAGTGAAAAAGGCATTTGGTACGCTTGCCTTTATTGATCAGAGCATTGAGTATAGGTTGCAACCCCAACCTCACTATCAAACCAGCAGACAAGGGAGGCGCGGTAGTAGTTTGGCGCACCGACCTCTACACCGCTGAGGCCAAATGCCAGCTCGCAGATACCTCCTCCTACTGCCCCCTTGACCAGGACCCCACCACCAAACCATCATCTCCCAGACGGTCCATAACCTCATCACCTCGGGTGATCTCCCATCCACCGCCTCCAACCTCATAGTCCCACAACCCCGCACCTCCCGCTTCTACCTCCTGCCCAAAACCCACAAACCTGACTGCCCCGGCCGACCCATTGTCTCTGCCTGCTCCTGCCCCACCGAACTCATCTCTGCGTACCTTGACACCGTCCTGTCCCCCTTAGTCCAAGAACTCCCCACCTACGTTCGGGACACCACCCATGCCCTCCACCTGCTCCATGATTTTCGCTTCCCCGGTCCCCAACGCCTTATTTTCACCATGGACATCCAGTCCCTGTACACCTCCATTCCCCATCACGAAGGACTCAAAGCCCTCCGCTTCTTTCTTTCCAGCCGTACCGACCAGTACCCTTCCACTGACACCCTCCTTCGACTGACTGAACTGGTCCTCACCCTGAACAACTTCTCCTTCCAATCCTCCCACTTCCTCCAAACGAAAGGAGTAGCCATGGGCACGCGCATGGGCCCCAGCTATGCCTGCCTCTTCGTAGGATATGTGGAACAATCCATCTTCCGCAACTACACTGGCCCCACCCCCCACCTTTTCCTCCGCTACATCGATGGCTGTATCGGCGCCGCCTCGTGCTCCCACGAGGAAGTTGAACAGTTCATCCACTTCACCAACACCTTCCACCCCGACCTCAAATTCACCTGGACAGTCTCAGATTCCTCCTTCCCCTTCCTCGACCTTTCTATTTCCATCTCAGGCGACCGAATCAACACGGACATCTACTACAAACCAACCGACTCCCACAGCTACCTGGACTACACCTCCTCCCATCCTGCCCCCTGTAAAAATGCCATCCCATTCTCCCAATTCCTTCGACTCCGCCGCATCTGCTCCCAGGAGGACCAGTTCCAAAAACGCACAACCCAGATGGCCTCCTTCTTCAAGGACCGCAATTTCCCCCCCGACGTGGTCGACGATGCCCTCCACCGCATCTCTTCCACTTCCCGCTCCTCCGCCCTTGAACCCCGCCCCTCCAACCGCCACCAGGACAGAACCCCACTGGTCCTCACCTACCACCCCACAACTCTCCATGTACAGCGCATCATCCGCCGTCATTTCCGCTACCTCCAAACGGACCCCACCACCAAGGATATATTTCCCTCCCCTCCCCTATCAGCATTCCGTAAAGACCACTCCCTCCGCGACTCCCTCGTCAGATCCACACCCCCCACCAACCCAACCTCCACTCCCGGCACCTTCCCCTGCAACCGCAGGAGGTGCAAGACTTGCGCCCACACCTCCCCCCTCACCTCCCTCCAAGGCCCCAAAGGAAACTTCCATATCCGCCACAGATTCACCTGCACCTCCACACATATCATCTATTGCATCCTCTGCACCCGATGTGGCCTCGCCAACCAACCAACCCAACCACCCTGTAGCTCAACATTTCAATTCCCCCTCCCACTCCACCAAGGATATGCAGGTCTTTGGACTCCTCCATCGTCAGACCACAACAAAACGATGGTTGGAGGAAGAACGCCTCATCTTCCGGCTAGGAACCCTCCAACCACAAGGGATGAACTCGGATTTCACCAGTTTCCTCATTTCCCCTCCCCCCACCCTGTCTCAGTCAAATCCATCAAATTCAGCACCGCCTTCCTAACCTGAGATCTTCTTCCCGACCTCTCCGCCCCCACCCCAGTCTGACCTATCACCCTCACCTTGACGTCTTTCCACCTATCACATTTCCGACGCCCCTCCCCCAAGTCCCTCCTCCCTACCTTTTATCTTAGCCTGCTGGACAAACTTTCCCCATTCCTGAAGAAGGGCTTATGCCCGAAACATCGATTCTCCTGTTCCCTGGATGCTGCCTGACCTGCTGCGCTTTTCCAGCAACACATTTCCAGCTCTGATCTCCAGCATCTGCAGACCTCACTTTCTCCTATAGGAGTTGGGAGGTCATGTTGTGGCTGTACAGGATATTAGTTAGGCCATTTTTGGAATATTGTGTGCAGTTCTTAGCTTCCTACTAAAGGAAAGATGTTGTAAAACTGAAACGGTTCAGAAAAGATTTATAAAGATGGAGGATTTGAGCTATAGGAACAGGCTGAATAGGCTGGGGCTGTTTTCATGTAGTGTCAGAGGCTGAGGGGTGACCTTATAAAATCATGAGGGGCATGGATAAGGTAAATAGACGAGGTCTTTTCCCTCGGCTGGAGGTAGTCCAGAACTAGAGAACATAGATTTAAGGGTGAGAGAGGAAAGATTTCAAAGGGATCTAAGGGGCAACGTTTTCACGCAGAGGGTGGTGGTGTATGGAATGAGCTTCCAGATGAAGTGGTGGAGGCTGGTACAATTGCAACATTTAAAAGGCAACTGGATGGGTATATGAATAGGGTTTGGAGCGATATGGGCAAGTGCTGGCAAATGGGACTAGATTAGGTGGAATATCTGGTCGGCATGGACGGGTTGGACTGAAGGGTCTGTTTCAGTGTAGGACATCTCAATGACTATGACTACAGTGGAAAGTGTTTAACTCACCATATTCCAGTACCTATATTAATAACAGAAAATATATATATTAAAAAGACAAAATCCAACTTTGTTCAATTCATGACTCAAGGGTTCCCAAGATCAAGGCAGAGACAGGAACCACATTCCCCACTACTGCAGAAAGCTAACTTTGAAACTGCTGATTTCTGGGCTGTTGAAATCCTGGGTCAGACCACTGTGCTACTGAGACACCAAAGAAACTGCCTCAAGGACCCACCTCATCGCCAAAACTGAAGCTGAAGCAGACCACCATATTGGGGCATTGGAATTCCTGGCCAGAAAACATCGTCAAAACCACCTCAATGAAATCCCAGGCCATTGGAAACCAGGGCAGAGCCACTTCACTGCTAAAGAAGCCGAGACGCCTGGACTACTACTCCATAGGACCCACCAGGACATGACTGCAACAGCCACGCGGAGTGGACCACACTGCCTTCACCACTGCAGCAGTCTCCTGAAACATCCTTCCTCCACTGAAGGTAAGGTGAATTTTGACGTTAAACACAAATTAACCAAAAAAAAGGAAGAAGGATGCGACAGTCTGGTGATCAGAAGCAGATGGGCACAGGAGCCCGAACACCTCCTAACTACCTTGCTGTCACCATCTTGAATAATGTATACAAATACAACATTCACAGGCACATCAATTCTGGAGCAATATTGAACTATTCATTTACAGCAGATGAATATATTTCTCGTGATGTGCCATGCTTTCACTGGTCATTATATTGGGCAACTTCTTTGTGGACTCAATTTCAGAACATCTTCCACATGCATCTACGTTTCTTTGCAATGCTCATTTATGAAATTCAATCTTGTTCTGGAGTCTTTACATTTGGTACTGTTCCAAGATTACTTCTAGCACTATTTCTTCACTTGTTTCAATTGCAATGTCCCTTTTCAGAATAAACATGCATTTCATTTAGATTTCAATTTGTCCATATCCCAAATTTCTAATTTAGAATGCTCTTCCATCAGCTCTCATCTGAACATTAACACTTCAAAATTAACAAAAGGTCAGAGCTGACATCAGATATGAAGGATATTCACATCACTTGATTTTAATCTTCTGTTTACAATTGTGAAATCAACCATATTTCTATATGACAGGCAAATCAAATGCTTTATTACTTTCTTTGCTAGAAAATTGTTTTTTTCAGCATCAGATTGTTACTTGGGTAAAAGGAAATGGTGAAAGGTTCTTCTGTTAAAGACATTTGGCCCCAGGTTATTCTGTCAGTGATTCAGTTTAGCTGTCTCAATTAATTATAACACAAGGTAGGAGCAAATTACTGCAGATGCTGGAATCTGTACCGAAAACAGAAACTGCTGGAGATCACAGCAGGTCAGTCAGCATCCACGAAGAGAAAGCAAACTTACGTTTCGAGTCTAGGTACTCTTCATCAGAGCTGATGTAAGGTGCGGAGGTGACAGCATTTAAGCGCTGGTGGGGGTTGGAGTGCTGGGGTAGAAAGACTGCTGATAGATTAAGTGATCAGCATGTGAAAGTGTCAGAACAATGGTGTATCTGTCAAAACCTGTCCCACTGGATTGGGGGGAGGGGAGAGAGAGCATGGTGACAGAGTATAACAAATATTTTACTGTAACACTTAACAGAATGAATCAAGCACACAGTGATCAACAGTAAATATTTGATTCTTCATTAGTATTATCTGAGTTTTCCACATAACAAAACAGCATCAAAGCTCCTCCTTGATAATCTGGGTTTATTTTTGGTTTTGTTCAAGCTCATACTTATCCCTCGGTGATACCTGAATATTATCAGCCAAAACACAGTGGCTCCACCTTGTCAAGTTTAAAGTAATCATACTCTTACACAGACTGCATGTTTTTGTTTGTCTGGAATTAGATATGACAGCATTGTATCCATTGTCAAGTACGCAATTGATTAAAATGACAACAGTTGACAATGTTAACTCCATAAAAAAATCTAAAAGTTAACAAGGCATTTGTGCACACTATGATTGGCATTAGCCATTAATAACTGAAAAGGTATTCCATCAGATTTGTATTTTTCTCCCGAAATACTAGCATTAGTAGAACTCTGTAGGTAAAAACAATGACTGCAGATGCTGGAAACCAGATTTTGGATTAGTGGTGCTGGAAGAGCACAGCAGTTCAGGCAGCATTCCAGGTAGAACTCTGTCCTTCCATTAAGTTGGATCTCTTTTTCCAGATTGAAGTCTCCCATCAACAGCAAGATAGGAAGCATAAGAATTAGAAGCAGACCATTCACTCATCAAAACTTTTCCAGCACTAAACTAAATCATGGCTGATAATCAAGCTTGACACCACTTTCCTTCACTATCTTTATACCTCCCTGACTGAAGATTTTCTTTTTGTCTTGGAGCGATTTCTGATGTCATTTCGATTCTTCATAAAAGTCTTCTATCATTTCATCAGATGCCTCCTGTTATAAATGTATTTAATCTCACAACTGTGCTGATCCTGAAATAAAGTTTAATGTGTTCGGAGTTATGATGGTAATCGGCATAAGTTCTTGATTTACAGCTGGTTTTATGATTGAAGGTAAATATCATTAGTAAATACTGCGTGGAGTCTCAGCTCAGAAGAAATTGTGTGTTAGATCAATGGAGGTGATGGATAGAAAACAAATGTTATTATTAAATTATCTAAATGCCTAGTGGATGTTCAGTTTATCTTTTTACATCTTGTTACTGTTTCCACTATCTGTCAGTGTTAACAGCACTGCCACATGAAGTATTACCATGAGTGAAGGGGTGACCAATTAGAACTGAGATGAGGAGGAATATCTTCAGCCAGAGGGTGGTAAATCTGTGAAACTCCTTGGCACAGAAGGCTGTGGATGTTAAGTCATTGAGTATATTTAAGACAGAGATAGGTAGGCTCTTGCCTAGTGAGGGGATTAAGTGTCACAGGGAGAAGGCAGGAAAATTAGTTTATGAAACCATTCAGCCATGATCAAATGGAAGAGCAGACTTGATGAGCTGTATGGCCTAATTCTGCTCCTATCTCTCTGGTCTTATGGGTCATGATGTGTCAGATTCGACTGACTGGTTCCACACTGACTTCTGAATCAGAAGTTAGGTTGAACACCATTTCAATCTAATTTAGGCTGATACTTCAGAACTATACCGGGAACCTTTTTCTTGTTAGAGGTTAATGATTCAGATAAGTTTTTACACCAAGGCTCCATCCACTCTCTCAGATAGACATAAAATACCCCACAGACTATATGAAGAAGAATAGGGGAGTTATGGATACTTGGATGTCAATCAACATCACTGAATCAGATGATCTAGTTATTTATCTTTATTTGCGTGATCTTGTTGGGTAAAGGCTTCCTGCCACATTTCTGCCAGTACAACAGATGCTATCAATCAAAATGTACTTAATTATCTGCTTCAAAGAGTTATGGGGTATTAATTCTGTGATTGAAAAAGATACTCAGAAAGATAATTTCTCTCTTCTGTAATGTCACATCTCGCACTTGGGTTAACAGTTATAGGAAGTTATTACTTGAAAAGTTGTGTTGATACAATAACATGCAGAATAATGTAAATATTCATGGAGCGAGCGGAATGTAAATTCAAGAAATTGATTGAAAGGCACACCACTGTGAGAAAATGGGCAGCACCACAGGGGCCAAATCAATCCAGCTCATTTATAATCTCCGGAGAAAGGTAACTTGCACTTATTTTAACCCAAATCAGTCTAATATCCAATTTTAGTTTAAAAGTAGCTTTTCGCTTTCAACAGTTTGCCCTCCTGCTGGTAAAATCTTACTGATTAAGGCACAGAATAATTTCACCAGCAGGAGGATGAAAATGTTAACTGAAAACACATTGTCCCTATTAACCTAAATGTCATAAGGTCTACTCCCTACCAAACAATTGAAAAAGATGAGAAAGTGAATGCACCAACTAATGGATCAACTAACACATGAGTTCCATAACCCCTCCTAGGCCCTTGCATATTATATAAACAAGATTATGTGCCTCCTCAGTAATATGTAAAACATATTTGAAAATAAAACAAACAAATGGAAATCATACATATCCAAACTGCTGCATATTTTAGCTCCATTTTGCTGCTATATCTAATGTGCTGTCATAGAAAATAATTCTTTCCCAGTTTTCAGTGAATTTTGGTAAAGTTTGTTTTGGACAAAGGATACAACGTAAAGACTGGCCTAAAATATATGATTGTATATCCTCTTTGGCAATGTTATTGCCAATGAAGAAACTGTATACGTTAAGTGTTATTTCTTAATTATAGACTATTTTTTGTCTCTTCTCTGTCTTGCTCTGTTTTTTTTTCTCTCAGGGAGAAAGGATAACCTTCATGCCATCAGCCATCATTTTTTTAAACCATCATCATCTTGCATAAATGTCCTTACCCCATACATTCCAACCTCACCTCAAATATAGAACGTGAGAAGTTACCCAAGTCCCTCATCACTAAGATCAAGATGCGTTTTTGACCTACCTTCCCCATTCCCCAGTTGTTCTTTTTCCAAATTTATAATGCAGAAAAGATAAATGGGAGTGAAGCTAAATAACTTCATTGTTTCTGTTTTCACTGAGGAAGGTACAAGAAGTTACCCAGAAACCGAGATCCATGTAATCATGGAGAATGAGAAGCTGAAGAAAACTAGTCTGAGTAGAAAGATTGTACTGGAGAAATAAATGAAGCTAAAAGTTGATAAATCCCTGGAATCTGATAGTCCAAGTCCAGAGTGTTGAAGGAGAAATATTTAACGTTGATCTTCTGAATTTCCATAAGAATCTGGAATAATTTCCACAGACTGGAAACAAGCAACTATCACAACACTATTTAAGAAAGGAACAAGAAAGAAAACAGAGACCTGCAGACCATTCTAGCCTTACTTCAATGGTAGGAAAATGCCAGGATCTAGTAAAAAGGACACTTAGTAACAGCCTTAGATTACTCCAGCAAGTTCATCAAATATGACTTCCATTCATAAATCTATGATGACTATCTCAATCAGATCATTATCAACCAAGAAAAACGATAAAGGGGGGAGTAGAATGGAGGTAAGGAGAAAATTCTTCAGCCAGAAAGTGGTAAATCTATTGCCAAGGAGGATATGAGTTTATATTATGACACATACAATTTACAGTGTGGATGCATTCCTTTTGCCTACAAAGAACAGGGTTCTGTTTTATTAACACATAAGATCCTAGTGAGTGCCATTTGAAAAACTTCAATTTTAGATCTCTTGTTACAGTGTAAGGTTTATCCGGTTAAAATGTAGAAAAAATGAATGACATTTTGGTTTATTCTTATTCAAAATATTATTTGAACCATTAGTTCTAAGAAGGTTACTATAACTTTGAGTGACTTCATTCAGAAAGTTCTTACTTCCCTCAATTCACAAATACTTTTCTCTAACCTTTTGCACCTTTTCCTGTTGTTTTGGCTCTCTTTGTCTTATGCTGCCCTCACAAGCGTTCTTCTGCTCCTTTCAGTTTGCATTAATGATCTTAAGCTTGCCCTCCATTGGAATATGCTACCACACCTCTCTACTCATCTTATGTAAACATCACTTGCCCTCTCATTTCCACTTACAGTTTATTTTGAAACCTATAATCCATCACATCCTTCCCCATATTTTGTGCTGCAATTTTCATCTTCCAACTCCCATGTTCAGTACCTACGCGCACTTCTTTCCTCTCTACTCACAACATTCACAATCACATTCAAACTTCCTCATATTCTAGTCCTAAATGACAAGCATGGATGGGTGTTCTCGCAGTATTTTTCAGGTATTTAAAAGGGATTTTTCTTAGCTCAATGTTTTTGACCTCCCAAAATAGGGGTATGGTTGGAGCAGCATTCAAGGTAAAACATGAGTGGTGTTCTTTCCTCTTTTGCATGGGTGGATGTCCAGAAGCATATGCACATAGTACATGGCTACAAATGTGGTCAAAGAAATGCATCTGGATTCAGTGGAGAGAAAAGAAAGCATCAGAATCATATTGAATCAGGTTCTTTCTTTAGGCCATTTTGAGTAATGTTGATGGCAGTCACGTCTATGTCCACCTCTGTGACAAGATATGCCTTGATTCTACTGAATAAATATCCTTTTTTTTCACTCTTAAGCCAGTTAATAATCACCTTGCCTTTTAAGCAACTCAACTATGTCATATACCAGTTTAAGAAGGATTATCCTGTTATTTTCAGAGTGCAGTATCCGTGAATATTTTGTTAAAGGTGCAAACTGTTGAAAAATAGAATCATTATAATTGCAGTGACTGCATGGCAACTGGAATGCTTGATGCTCTTGAACTACCAAAGAAACTTTCTGTGCTGATATATGGCCTTTAAATCATAACAAGAGGAGCTTCCAAAAATGAAACTGGAGGAACAAACCCACTTGGCAGAGTTTGGATTGTGTAGAATGTTCTGTTTTCTTGATTGACTTTAGTCAGTGTGTGCCTACCAGATTATAGGGGTTTGCAAACCTAAGTTATGCTACTTATCTGTTTCACTTCACACTCCTAACTTTTTCTTTCCAACATTGTTGACTAATGGGAATGCAATTAGCCAGAGTTTCAAGAGACAAATGACCACTGTGCTCAACTAAAATCTTGCCCTGTGACATATTAGCTCTGAAACACTACCAGTCAGAAGGGAAATATTATTATGACAGATGATAGGCAAAATGGTAACATTTGTATAGTTTTCCCACAGCTACAGTTAGACGGTGCAAGGGTTGAGTAGAAAATGATATTGTAGCTAAGGTTTAAATTTTTGATCAGAATGCTACTTATGCCAGTTTTTAATATATATAACTATGTTCTATAATGCAGAAAATATTAAATTTCTCTTGCAGGGAGCATTAACTAAATATCCAAAAATAAATTACACTTAGAACTTAATTAAATAAAATATTCTGAAGTCATGATTAGATTATAGTTGTGTTTTAACATTTCATCAACACATTTAAAATAGGAAGCACATTGAAGGAATGCAGCATATTCAAGCCACAAAAGTACAATACAGATTATTAAAATAATTGTGCTTTCTTTCTGTTGTTTTATAATAAAACTTTCTTTATTCATGGTCTATAGATCTACGTTGGAGGAACAGCTCAGGAAAATTAACAACTTCTCTTAGGTAAAGAAACTATAATCTAACCAGACAAAGTTTAGAAAGATGACTCTTAGTAGTTTCACTTGAGGGACATCATGCCTCAGGCGAGGGGAGAGGTTCAGAAGGAGAGCTGTTCATGGTAACTTCAGCCAGTGCAGGAATTAATTCTGTTGGTGTCAAAAGCTAGCCATGCAACTAGCTGAGTTAAATGACTCCCAACAACACCATCTTAGTGATTTGTGTGAGAATTCCATTATGAAACAGGAAATGCAAACTATTAACCTAACCCAAACACTTGGATAGGCTTTTCTATAGGTTTTTCTTGATTCCCCCAGTATGGAAACAGGCCATTCAGCCCAACTAGTCCACCTCGACCCTCTGAAGAATAACCCACCCAGATTCATTCCCTAAACTATATTTACCCATGACTAATGCATCTAACACTATGGGCAATTTGATGTGGCCAATTCACCTGACGTGCACATTGTTGGATTGTGGGCAGAAACCGGAGCACCCAGAGGAAACCCACACAGACACGGGGAGAATATACAAACTCCACACAGTCACCCGAGGCAGGAATCAAACCTGGGTCCCTGGCGCCGTGAGGCAGCAGTGCTAACCACTGAGCCACCATGCTGATAAGAATTTTTCACTGACACATAAAGGGCTGATCTTAACTCCAAATCAAGAATGACTTGTATGGGTGAGGATGTTGTGGGTGCTAAGGCAGTTGAATGAGCCACGGTTTGGTCCACATTTCACTATACTTCTGCATCTGTGCAATTTCTACTTGCCTTGCATCTTTACCAAAATATTCTCAGGCAGTGTGTTCCAAAACCAGCTGGATCATCCTTTACACCTTGTGAGATGATGTAACTGAGTTGATTAAAAGGCAAGATAAGTTATTAACTGGTCTATCACAGGGCAAGATTTTAGTTGAGCACAAACTTTCCATGTCAATGGTCATGGCATCTCTCTAGATGTACAGGAGCATAATAAAATTGTGACATTACATTCTGATGAATAATTTTATAAAACAGTTTTTTGCTAAAGCATGACCCATTAGTCTCAGATCCACCAGCAAGAACCTCAAGCAACGTAGACCCGGGTGCAGATAACATCATGGGGAAGAAACAAAATCAAAGTTATTTTGATGCCCTGTGCAAGGCTTCTCTCTCCCAACAGACTAGTGAATACCTGTTACTGCATGGTCTTCTAAGAGTTGTGTGTATGGATGCACTACAGGGAGCCTACTTTTCCACTACAACCCTGTCAATTTTGACTCCTGCTTACTGGCGATGATATCAATCCTATCATGCTCAGGATGTATAATTCAGTGTAGGAGCTTAAGAGGACAACTCAGGAGATATTATTAGAGATGTTGGAAATCATGAGGGTAAGAAAGCTAGCATAAGGGTACTTTACCTGAATGCTCGTAGCATTCGTAACAAGATTGATGCATTAATGGCACAAATCATTGCAAAATAATATGATTTAGTAGCCATTATGGAGACATGGTTACAGGATGGTTGCGACTAGGGGTTAAGTATCCAGGGATATCAGACTATTTGGAAGGACAGACAGGAAGGTAATGGAGGTAGTACTGCTCTGAAATTCAAGGACAACATCAGGGCAGTGCTGAGAGATAGGTTCTATGGAGAAGAAGGTTGAGCCCATTTAAGTGGAAAATAGAAATTCTAAGAATAAAAGGTCACTGATGGGTGTAGTCTATCAGCCACCAAATAATAACATCACATTATGGCGGGCAATAAACAAAGAAATAATTAATGCCTGTAAAAATGGTATGGGGGGGCAATTATCATGGGGGATTTTAATCTACATGTCGATTGGTCAAACCAGCTTGGTCAAGGTAGCCTTGAGGAGGAGCTCGTTGAGTGTATCCCCATGATCATTTTCTTGAACAATGGAACCGATGAGGGAGAAAGCTAGCCTAGATCTGTTCCTGTGTAATGAGACAGAAATAATTAATTACCTCATTGTTAGTGATCCTCTTGGAAGGAGCGATCGCAGTAAGGTTGAACATCGAATATAGATGGAGAGTGTGAAGATAAAATAAAATCCAATACCAGCATCCTGTGCTTGAAAAAGGGGCACTATAATAGAATAAGTGAGGACTTGATTAAAGTAGACTGGAAACAAAGATTTTATGGTGGGACAATTGATGAGTAGTGGAGGACTTTCAAAGCAATTTTTGTCAAATTGCTCAGCAAAAGTATATTCCAGTGAAAAGGAAGGACTGTAAGAAAAGAGGTAATCTTCCATGGGTGTCTAAGGAAATAAGGGAGTCTATCAAATTGAAAGAGAAGGCATACAAAGTGGCTAAAAACAGCATGAAACTAGAAGATTGGGAAAAAAATTAAAGGTCCACAGAAAGCCACAAAAAGAGCAATAAAGAAAAGTAAGGTAAAGCATGAGAAAAAAAAAACTAACACAGAATTTAAAGACAGATGGCAAAGTTTTCTATAAATTTATAAAATGAAAAAGAGAGGCTAAGGTAAACGTTGGTCCTTGAGAAGATGAGAAGAGGCAGTTAGTTATAGGATATGATGAAATGGCTGAGGCATTGAACGGGTATTTTGTATCAGTCTTCACAGTGCAGAACACTAATAACATGCCAGTAATTGACCAAAAGATGAAGGTAGGTGAGGACCTGGAAACAAGCATTATTATGGAAGACATGATTTGGAGGTGCAGGTGTTGTACTGGGGTGGAAAAAGTCAAAAATCACACAAAACCAAGTTGCAGTCCAACGGGTTTAATTGGAAGCACTAGCTTTCAGAGTGCTGCTCCTTCATCATGTGGTTGTGGTGTATAAGATCGTAAGACACAGAATTTATAGCAAAAGTTTACAGTGTGAAGTAATTAAAATTATATATTGAAAAAAACCTAGATTGTTTGTTAAGTCTCTTAGAATGACCGTGGAAGGTACTCATGTGACTCAGCCAAAGTTGTCTACCTTATACGCTGCAAGTAAGGATGCCCTGAGGCATGGTACATTGGCAAGTCCGAGCAGAGGCTACGGCAACGGATGCATGGACCCCACACAACAATCAATAGACAGGAGTGTTCCTTTGGAGAACACTTCAGTGGTCCGGGATATTTGACCTCAGACCTTCGGGTGACCATCCTCCAAGGCGGACTTCAGGAAAGGTAACAACGAAAAGTGGTTGAACAAAGGCTGATAGCTAAGTTCGGTACCCATGGGGTTGGCCTCAACCGGGACCTTGGATTCATGTCACAGTAAAGGTGCATTTCACACACACACACACACTCACAGACTTATACCCCTTTACCTTTACATTCACACTCACACACGTACACACATTCTCTCACAGACACTCATATCCCCTCGCACATACACACATATAAGTTTGTGGGGTGAATTTGTACTTGCAGAATTACATTTTATTTTGCTCAAAAACTGTATGAATCCATGTAAGATTCTATAAATCCTTTTTTTAGAAATTGAATCAGTCTGAACATTGGGGCACAGACAGCCTCACACAAGGCACCTCACGCTTTCAATGCATTATCTGGGCCAACATGGCACCTATTGTTAAAGTTCACTTGAGAATGTACCTTTTAAAAAGTTCTGAGATTTACATATGAAAGAACTGAAACCAACATGGTCATTCTAAAAGATGAGAGACTCAACAAACAATCCAGGTCTTTTTCAATATATAATTTCAGTTACATCACACTGTAAACCTTTGCTACTCCACAACCACCTGATGAAGGAGCAGCGCTTTGAAAGCTAGTGCTTCCAAATAAACCTATTGGACTATAACCTGGTGTTGTATAATGGAAGAGGTAGTGCTGGGCAAGCTAATGGAGCTAAGGATAGACAAGTCTCCTGGCCCTAATGGAATGCATCCTCAGGTACTAAAAGAGATGGCGGGAGAAATAGCAAGTGCACTGGTGGAGATTTTCCAAAATTTGCTGATCTCTGAGGCAGTCCTAGCAGGTAGGGAAACAGCAAATGTGACCCCACTGTTAAAAAAGGGAGGTATTCAAAAAAATGGGGAATTATAAATCGGTTAGCTTAACCTCTGTAGTGGCAAAATTGCTTGAGTCTATTATCAAGGAAGAAATAACAATGCATCTCGATAGAAATTGCTTCATTGGGCAGAGGCAGCATGAGTTCGTGAAGGGCAGGTCCTGCTTAACAAATCAACTGGAATTCTATGAAGCAAGGTGGACAATAGGGACCCGGTGGATGTGGCATACCTAGATTTCCAAAAGGCTTTCGACAAGGTGCCATACAAGAGGCTGCTGCATAAGACAAGGATGCATGGCATCACGGGTAAAGTATCAGCATGGATAGAGGACTGGTTGGCTAACAGGGAGCAAAGAGTGGGGATAAATGAGTGCTATTCGGGCTGGCAATCCGTGACTAGTGGTGTGTCTCAGAGATTGGTGTTAGGACCGCAAATATTCACAACTTATATTGATGATTTGGAGTTGGGAACCACGTGTAGTGTGTCAAAGTTTGCAGATGACACTAAGATAAGTGGCAGAACAAAGTGTGCAGAGGATTGTGAAACTTTGCAAAGGAACATAGATACTTTAAGTGAGTAGGCAAAGGTCTGGCGGATGGAATACAATGTTAATAAATGTGAAGTTATCCATTTTGGTAGGAGTAACAGTGAAAAGGACTATTACTTGAATGGTAAAAAGTTGCAGCATGCTGCTGTGCAGAGGGACCTAGGTGTTCTTGTGCATGTATCACAGAAGGTTGGTCTGCAGGTACAACAAGTAATTACAAAAGCAAATTGAATTTTGTCCTTCATTGCTAAAGGGATTGAGTTTAAAAGCAGAGAGATTATGTTACAGCTGTACAGGGTGCTGGTGAGGCCACACCTGGAGTACTGTGCACAGCTTTGGTCTCCTTACTTGAGAAAGTGGCTCTAGAACTGGCTTTAGAAGAGGAGGTTCACTTAATTCCAGAGTTGGGGGTGAGGGGGTGTCGGCTTATGAGGAGAGACTGACTAGATTGGGATTATATTCATTGGAATTCAGAAGAATGGGGGTAATCTTAAAGAAACCTATAAAATTATGAAGGGAATAGATAAGATATAAATAGAGAGAATATTTCCATTGGCAGGTGAAGCTCGGACAAGAGGGCACAGCCTCAAGATTAGAGGGAGCAGACTTCGGACTGAGTTGAGAAGGAACTTCTTCACCCAGAGGGTTGTTAACCTATGGAATTCCCTGCCCAATGAAGTAGTTGATGCTACTTTAATAAATGTTTTTAATGCTTAGGTAGATTTTCTTTTGAACAATAAAGGAATTAAGAGATACGATGAGAGCACAGGAAAGTGGAACCGAGTCCATGAAAAGATCAGCCATGATTGTATTGAATGATGGAGCTGGCTCAAAGGGCCAGATAGCCTACTCCTGCTCCTAGTTCTTATGTTCTTATGTTCTATACTTATGTTGAAATCTATCTCTATGACTATCTGAAAATTCTTTCGCTAGAATCTGTTTCTTAACATTGTAAATAACTTTGAGGAACTACTAAGTACTACAAAATAACTTAGCTGTTATTTTCACAGATGCTTAATGAGTTAGGTTGGCTGGTTCATGGGCTGAGATTTACATGTCTTGTTCTAACCGGTGCAGTTCACTTAATGGGACAACATCCTTTCATTAATGAGGCTGGAATCAATTACTTTTCTATTCCTAGGCATCCTCTTATCAAACTGTCTCAGATGATTGTTTTAGGGCTCCCCATACACCTTGGAGTAGCCCTGTTCAAAGGTACCATTATGTTTCACTTAAACTCTAGAGAAGGCTGTTTAATTCTACTTATTTCTTGGTAGCCATTTTGTGTCTTAATGCTGGAGCAGGTTGTTTTATTCTGTTTAGACACCCTGACATCCAGGCTCTCTCATTTCATGTTGCAGGAGGTCAGAGAATGTTGTGATCCCTCAGGTCCATACATCAAAGTTTAAAATCAGCCCTCGACTTTCCTAAGCTTATGCATTGTCAAGCTGATATCACAGACTGTAAAATTATTGATGAGACTGATAAATGCATTGCTCTGGTATGAGCACGTGCTTGCTCCACTGATGCTTATGATCACTTTGTGATTTTAATGTGAGCTACTTATTTGTTTGCACCATTTACTGATATTAACACTGGCTGTGTGCCGAGCAATCTGGAATGAGCTAATGCGTGATCTTATATACTGACCCAGCAGAAGAAAATCATCAGGGATTCAAATCATGCATCTGTTTGATTTCAATTCATTTAAATTAATGCTGAATATCATAACCTGGTGGATGAATCAGAATAATTCACACAGGTTCAACAGTTCTATGAATCTGGAAAAAACAATTTCAAATTAAAAATCAATATAAGCTTTCAAATATAATTGCAATGAGAATTGATGTTCAGCTTGGGCAAGGGCAGAAAATGCAGTCTTGAAGTAAAACTGTAATTTTATTTTTACCTGGTTGGTTTGTGATAATCAAATTTCTTATTTTCACAGCCGACAAAAAATCTCTTCAAACATATAGAGTTGAGGATTGTATCATAGTGAGCTATAAAAAAGCAAACTTGGAAACAAACACCAATGGTATCATTTCCAACATGACATCAAAACTGTTTAATATTTGTGATTGCTTTTGATGCTTGCCAATATATTGATCATCCTGACTGAAACAGAGCCATTTCGTGATGATCTCAACACTTAGTGCACAGTTATAATTTACAGTAGCCATAGCTTCCTCTAAGTCTGGGCTGAATCTTTTCACCTTACCTTTACATTTCAGAGTCCCACCCCCAACTTGGCATGATATTCACCCACAATCTTCTGACAATCTTACTCAAGTGATATCTACAACTTGCACATATTGGTAGGTGGGTCATCCAAACACATTGCACCACATTCACTACTGACACTGTCCTTTGGGAAAAGATGGGAATTTACAGGAGAGAACAGTAGAACAGGGCCCATGGGAGATGCAGAGTTTCAGGGATAAGGAAGGCTGATGGGAGTAGGTCTGAGTGGGAGGCTGTTCAGAGAGTCAGCATGGACTCAATGGCTTGAATGGTCTGCTTCCATACTGTAGGGATTCTATGATTCAAACACATCGCCAGGAAGCTATTGAAACAAGTGTTGGTGAGAGTATCTAGGAAGATTACATTTTCCTACCTTAAGCAATCTTCAAAATCAGACCTCATCCTTGGCATAGTGTTCAATCAATAAATGATGTGACCATGGAATTTTTGGTGCATATGCAGATAGTCTTGTCACTGCTCTTGAACAAGATTCTGATCCGACATTTCAAATTTTGGCACAAAATTCGACTTTGTTGTCTCAAAGCTGTGATTGTATTTTTCCATCTCATCCCAGTCGGCTCACCATTGCCCACATAGTTCAGTAGGTGGGAGAACTCAGCTCATCAGGAATCGGGGGAGCAACTCTCTGTGACTTGCTGTCAGATCTTCTACAAAGGAGGATGGTTAGGGTTACTGCAGGCCAATTACCTCAGCATGAGGACATCACCAAAAGAATTCTACTTGATAAGCACCTAAGTCTAAACAACTTGAACTATTTCATCAGGACTTTTCATTCATCATAAGATTAGCATTGGGGATATTCACAAATGATTGAACACTGTTCAATATCAGTTGCAACTACTCACATACCCATGCACAGTAAGAGCTGAATAGTTTGCAACCTTTGACTGTTGGTGGCACATTATATTTGTGATGCAGAAGTGCTTGGCAGTGACCATTTCCAACAAAAGAGAATCCAACCCTCACCATTTGAAATTCGACAACATTACTATTGCTGAATCTTTCACTATCAACATCTCAGGAGACAATAAACTTAATTGAGCTAGCCACCAGTACGTGTAGATACAGATCAGAGACTGGAAATGCTGCGTCAGGTATTGCATCTTCTCAATCCCCAAGACCTGTCCTCCATCACCTCCAAGACACGATTCAAGAGCATCACAGAATATTCTCCATTTGTTTTGAGGAGTGCAACTCCAAAAACACTGAAAGAACTTAAGTACCTTCCAGGACAAAGAAGCCCATTTGATCATCACCCACTCTACCACCATAAACATTCACTCACTCCACCATGTCATTGTGGGCCACATCCAAGATGCACTGCTACGCTACAGAAACATAGAATCGAATCAGTACAGTGCAGAAAGACCCCACTCAGCCCATCAAGCCAACCCTCCTAAAGAGAATCCCACTCCGTAAGAGCAAGACTCTCCTGACTGTGGAACAAAGACTCAGGAGGCAGCCAGGATACAGGCACGTAGTTGACTTTTATTTGAGCAAAAACTGGTTAATGCAGTGAGAGAGCCAAAGGACATTTTCTGAATCTTCAGCTCAGATCAGAAGAGAGATCTGATTTTACAGTAAAAAGCAATATGTTTTTCTGTTTTGTGTTACAATGATTATACACAATAAGGTTACTGCACTCTTTCCTTCCCTTCTTTTTGACCAACCTTGTGAAGCACCTGATCAATGATGGACACTCCAATGGACAGCCCTAGGTTCTTATTTGTTTATATAATATTTAACAATTTTTGTAATCTCCAGGCCTTGGGATATTTCTATATTGCATTCTAAAGTTATTTTCTGTCCTCATTTTGATCATGTCTCTCATTGTTTATCTCTAAGGACTGCTTGAATTCTATTTTTCATTGTACCTCTTATCAAATTCCGTTACTCCTTAAAAAATAGTTCATTCTGTTATAAAAAAACTTGCATTATTAATAGTAATTATAATTTTATAATCATTTCTATTGTTAACATTTCCCTTAGCTAATCAAACAACATATGCCAAGCATGTCTTTAATGTTTTATGATTACGTTGAAATCTATCTCTGTAATTATTTAAAGAATTTTTATCCAGAACTTATTAATATTGCAAATAGTTTCAGAGATAGTTAATTTCTGCAAGATAACTTTCGCTGCTGTTTTTATGGCTGAACACATCCTTAATGAGACTAGAATTAATTACATATTGTCGTGATTTTTCAAAGTTTTTGAATTACAATTTCATTTCGTTACAAATCTTCCAAATACGTTTTTTTCTAAATCTTCTTTATAGCTATGTTTACATTCTTTTGAATCTTGCCATTCAGATAATGTTTTCTTTTGCTTTCGGATAATTCTTTTTCAAAGGCCCATTGTTTTTTATATGCTGAAGCAAGCCTTTTTTTAATTCTGGCCATTTTGTGTCTCTTACAAACAAGCAGCTCCAACGCACCCTATCTCCATTATCTCACATTTATCATGGCTAACCCAACTAGCCTGAGTTACAAATCACACAACACCAAGTTATGGTCCAACAATGTTATTTCGAGGCACTAGCTTTCGAAGTGCTGCTTCTTCATCAGGTAGTTGGGAAGCAGGACCACAAGACACAGAATTTATAGCAAAGGTCGAACAATCTTGGGTTGTTCAATGTGTCATTGTATCACTATAATATTTTGCTATAAAATCTGTGTCTTATGGTCCTGCTTCACAACTACCTGATGAAGAAGCTGTGCTTCGAAAGCTAGTACTTCCAATTAAACCTGTTAGACTATAACCTCGTGTGGTGTGGTTTTTAACTTTGTCAACCCCATTCAACATTGGCTCCTCCAAATTCCACCTAGCCTGTACATCCCTGGAAACAAAGGGTCAATCCACCTAACCTGTGAGGGGAAACTGAAGCACCTGGAGGAAACACACACACATAGGGCGAGAACATGCAAACTCCACACAGAGAGTCACCTAAGGCCGCAATTAAATCCATGTCCCTGAAACTGTGGGGCAGCAGTGTAACCACTGAGCCACCATGCCACCTTAAACATAACAAGGAACTTCTGACAGTGCCCTCTATATTTCAAAAGCACAAGGGTAACAGACAAGTGGAAACACAATCACTTTCAATATCCCTTTCAAGTCACAAGATATCCTGCCTTGGAAAGCTATCAATTGTTGTTGTGTCAAACTCCTGGAATTCTCGAACAGCACTATGGGTGTCCCTACACTGCAAAGACTTTGTTGTTCAAAATGGCAGCACACCATTCCTGATGAAGAGCTTTTGCCCGATAAATCGATTTTCCTGCTCCTGAGATGCTGCCTGACCTGCTGTGCTTTTCCAGTATCACTCTAATCTTGACTCATGGCAGCACACCATCACATTCAAATAGTGTGATGGTAACAACAATACCCCATATTCCAAAAAAAGATAAACTATCTCTAAACGGATGACATTAAAACGCATATGAGTTTTTTAAATTATGCAGGGAATATTTTTAAAAATTGGAGTGTTTGGCAGTAAATGATGCCACTGAGGACATTGGGCAATATCTAAATTATCATTGAATCTTGAGTATAATCATTCCTCTGTATCCACATGAGTTCTATTTCTGAGAACTCCTGCAAATGATAAAATTTGCAAGTGCAGAGCTATTTTTAAATTAGGAAAGTAACAGGTTAAAAATCACAGAACTGCATTTTTTTGTCTGCGGATGTGGAGTTTTATTGTTAACTTACTTTTTGGAGTAGATTAGATTAGATTAGATTAGATTAGATTAGATTAGATTAGATTAGATTAGATTAGATTAGATTAGATTAGATTACATACAGTATGGAGTAGATAGGTGAATTCACATTTTGTGATTTTGTGGATATTGAAGATTCACAGTAGTTTCATTTTTAAACTGTCATTTTTACCCAAATATAAGTTTACTACTTTAGAATTACACCAATTGTGCCATTGGACCATATTTTGGCAGAGCAGCTAATGGTATGTGTAGCTGGCTCAACTTGCTTTTGCACATTGAGGTGGATAAATTCAATGTTATATCAGCATCAGAGAGAGAGGATGAAAAAGTGGGAAATATTACATTAAGAGAAGGGAGAAAGTCAAGAAAGAATAAACTATAACTAAATATAACATTACTAAAATCTTCAGCCAGTCGTGAGACTTCTTGCTTGGAATTTTATTCACTACTAGTGAGATTAACTGACAATTTAACAATTATCACATCGCTAAAAGGGTATTTAGACTGAAAGAAATAGTATTTCTGTGGAGATTCTGGTTTATGCCTACTGAGCAAATTCACACTCTTCTTTGTGTTTCAATGATAAACCAGCCAACGAGATGCTGTTTCTGTGAACTTAATGGCAGACAGCAACATTTGTATATCCATGTTTAACTGCACAGCTGTTCCTGGTCCAAAGTTGCCTTAGCATTTCTGGCTTAAAAGCTGCAATAATCATTAGCCATACAACTACTTTGACAGCAATTTCTGGCACAGTGTATACTCTTATGAAATTAAGATGCAATTAGTCGGGCTGAATTATTCATTTCCCTGTTACTACATCTTAATTTATCAGTGGTAATTTCTATTTTGGTTCTCAGAATGTCAACATCATAATTATTGTCCATCCCTTTGCCTACAACTTTATTCAGCCATTGTGAAGAGCAGTTACAAATTAACCAATGCAGGTCTGGAATCATATATAGTCCAGACAAGATAAGGATGGAAAATTATCTCCCTTGAACAACATATGAAAAGCAGACAGGACTTTTGCATCCAGTTGGTAGGTCCTGATCATCATTAATGACGCCAACATTTTATTCCATATTCATTAATGGATTGAATTTAAATTCTTCCAATAGCAATGGTAGAATTTAAGCTCATGTCTCCAGAGCATTAATTCAGTCCTCTGGATCATTACTCTGTCGGTATTTGTGATATTTCACCACCCCCCAGACATCGCAAGCAAGGATACGTCTGTTTTTTTTTTAACTGAGAACCTTAAATCCCTAGAATTTGATTATGTAGTCATATGTGGTTATTAACAAATAATTCAGTTTTGATAATATATTTTATTATTAAATTTGAAGTTTATCGAGTTAGATTCACCACACCAAACTGCACTGATAAGGCAGAATAAATCATCCACACTAAAAGCATATGTGATGAAACTAACTCTTCAAATCTACAAGGAGAAAGTGAGGACTGCAGATGCTGGAGACCAGAGTTGAAAAATGTGGTGCTGGAGAAACACAGCAGGCCAGGCAGCATCCGAGGAGCAGGAGAATCGACGTTTTGGGCGTAAGCCCTTCTTCAGGTAGAGGAAGGGCTTATGCCCGAATCATCGATTCTCCTGCTCCTCGGATGCTGCCTGGCCTGCTGTGTTTCTCCAGCACCACATTTTTCAACTCTTCAAATCTATAAGCCTTTCAGACAATTCAGATTTTTGAATAAACATCAGATAATAAATGTTATTAAGTTCACTCCCCAGAAAACTAGGTGACAATTGCAAAGAAATCAATTTTAGTTCTTTAAAACAAAAATACTCAGTTTTGCCGATTTATAAACAATACTTATGAGTTTAAAACTATTTTATTTAGGTATGCAATCCCATACAAGGGTGTGAGTTTAGAGATTCGGCATTAGAACTGTTCCTGTGCTTACAAAAGGCTATCTTATACTGTTATGTATTGCATCCTGACAAAAGTACAAATTGACTGGTGAACAGACTCAAGAACAAAACCTATTCGCAATAAAGAGACTGCCAGTAAGTCCATCTCTGAGTACTTATGATTTGGAGATGCCGGTGTTGAACTGGGGTGTACAAAGTTAAAAATCACACAACACCAGGTTATAGTCCAACAGGTTTAATTGGAAGCGCATTAGCTTTCGGAGCGTCACTCCTTCATCACCTGATGAAGCTAGGGTGCTTCAAATTAAACCTGTTGGACTATAATCTGGTGTTGTGTGATTTTTAACTCTGAGTACTTAGTACAGGTAAATAGATTATTGGTTCAATGACTATTGCAGGAGGACATGCCAGTAACAGCATCAGAGAAACCTAAAAATGAGGTGTCAACCTGGTGCGGCATCAAAACAGGACTACGTGTGGGATAAACAGCATAAGCAGCAAACAGTGGAGCTAAATAATTCCACAACCAATGGATCACATCTAAGTTTGCAGTCCTGCCACATTCAGTCTTTCATGGACAATTACACAACTCACTATAGGAGGTGAGTCCACAAATATCCTCATCTTCAGTGAGATAGGAATCCAGCATATAACTACAAAAGACAAGGCTGAAGCATTCTCACAAATCATCATCCAAAACTTAACAACCTACCTAGACATGCTTGTTATGGACCAGGTGTGGTGTAAAATTCCAAGCAGTGGAATGTGGTGAAACGGTTAAAAATTATGTCCCAATACATGTGTGAATCTAACCGGAATGGAGGTGTTGCTTAGTCCCGTGTGAATCTTCTTATCTGTATGTAACCAGAATGGAATGTGTTTTTTAGCCTTGCTCTGCTGTTCACATGAATGTTTATATCTGGAAAAGAGTATATCAGCTGGAAAAGTCTCCAGTTCGGTGAGTCTGCTCCGGGGTTACGTTTAACCGCCGAGCGTGGGTTGTTGGCAACCGCTCTACGAGAACTGACGGCTCCCAGTTCCGGTAACATGTAGAGTGAGTATAAGCCAGACCCGGGAGTCTGCTCCGGGGTTACGTTTAACCGCCGAGCGTGGGTTGTTGGCAACCGCTCTACGAGAACTGACGGCTCCCAGTTCCGGTAACATGTAGAGTGAGTATAAGCCAGACCCGTTGTGGCGACGCTGCGGGGAATAAAATGCTGAAGCATATTCTAGCAGACTCGCCTCTTGGTCGTTTGTTCTGTGTCAGACTACTCTCCTACGAACCTGACCTTGAGAATTTTTTAAAACACCAGGCCAGAACCTCCTCAAAATTTTCAAGAAGTTAGCCTAGACCCTAACTTTTTCTTATTTTAAAGGTAGATGTGAAGTAGGTTTTCCAGGTGCAATGCAACTGGCCAAACCACTTGGCTTTAAACAAAACAGAATTTGTTTAAACACTACAGTCAAAATACAATCAAATGACGTGGAATTTAGAATAACCTAACTATTGGAAAACTTAACTGACCTGATACAGTAACTATCACTAATTAACTGTTCCAATACAGTAACATCCTATAAACACAGTCCTTGGCAAAAAGGTAAATGCAAATACAGATTCTTACAGGCAGGAGGGAACAACATCCAGATAGAGATTTCAGAGAAAGTCCACCAGGAGTCCTTTACTGAAGCTTGCAACTCTTCTGGATTCACACATCTTGTGACTTCTACAGCTGAAAAAAAACTAGGAGATGTGAACTGAGAGAAAGGTCTACTGTGCTTCCATGTTAAGTTATTTTTAAAAAATGCAAAGGCCTCTTAAAATTTTTGGCAGCTCCGCTTTAACAACATCTCTTCAAAAAAACCTCGGACAAAACAATCTTTTTAAAGTGACAGTATCATCACATCCTCCAGAATCCGAGCATCACAGATGCCAGTCTTCATCCAATTTACTTCACTGTGTATGGTATCAAGAAACAGCTGGATGTGCTGGATTCTGCAAATACTATGGGCCCTGACAACATTCTGGTGATAGCACTGAAGTCATATACTCAGAAATTGTCATACCTCTCGTCAAACTACGTCAGTATAGCTACAACACTAGCATCTACCCAACAATATGGCAAATGGCTCAGGTATGTCCCACACATAAAAACCAGGACAAAACCAAGTAAGCTAATGACCGCCCCATCAATCTACTCTCGATCATCAGTAAAGTGATAGAAGGTGTCATCGACAATGCTATCAAGCAGCACCTGCTCAGCAATAACCTGCTCAGTGATGCCCAGTTTTAGCTCTGCCAGGGCCACTCATTTCCTCACCTTACTGCTGTCTTGGTTCAAACATCGGCAAAAGAACTGAATTTCAGAGTTGAGGTGAGAGTGACAGCCCGTGGCATGAAGGCTGCATTTGACTAGTTGTGATATCAAGGAGCCCTAGCAAAATTAGAATCAATGGCAATCAGGGGTAGAATTTTCTGCTGGTTAGAATCATACTTGCCACATTGGAAGATGGTTGTGGTTGTTGGCGGTCAGTCATCTCAGCTGCAGGCCATCTCTGTAGGAGTTTCTCAGAGTAGTGTCCTCAGCCCAACCATCTTCAGCTGCTTCATCAATCACCTTTCCTCTGCCATGAGATCAGAAGTGGGGATTGCACATTGTTCAGTACCATTCATGACTCCCAAGATAACAGTTCATGTCCAAATACAACAAGACCAGAACAATGTCCAGGTTTGGGCTGAAAAATGGCAACTATCATTAATGCTATACTAATGACTATTTTCAGTAGGAGACAATCTAATCACTGCGGAGAAAGTGAGGTCTGCAGATGCTGGAGATCAGAGCTGGAAATGTGTTGCTGGAAAAGCGCAGCAGGTCAGGCAGCATCCAGGGAACAGGAGAATCGACGTTTCGGGCATAAGCCTGAAGATTCCTGAAGAAGGGCTTATGCCCGAAACGTCGATTCTCCTGTTCCCTGGATGCTGCCTGACCTGCTGCGCTTTTCCAGCAACACATTTCCAATCTAATCACTGCCCCTTGGTATTCAATGGTGTTACCATCAGTGAATCCCCCACTATCAACATCCTAGGGTACCATTGTTCAGAAACTGAACTGGACCAGTCATATGAATACAGTGGTTACAGGACCAGGTCAGAGGCTAGGAATATTGAAGTGAGTTACTCTTCTCTGGATGCCCCAAAGCCTGTCCACCAGCTACAACGTACAAGTCACTAGTCTGATAGAATACTCCCTACTTGCCTAAGTGGAGTGCTAGCAAAACTCAAGAGGCTTGACACCATCCAGGACAAAACAGTCCGTTTGATTAGTACCACATCCACAAATATTCACTCCCTCCACAAGTGACACTCAATAGCAGCATTGTGTACTATCTCCAAGATATGCTGCAGAAATTCACCAAGGCTCCTTTGACAGCACATTCCAACACATGACCACATCCATCTAGAAAGACAAGGGCAGCAGGTACGTGGGAACACCACCATCTGCATGGTCTTCTCCAAGCATTGACTTGGAAATATGTTGCCATTTCTTCACTGTTGCTTGGTCAAAATGCTGGAATTCCCTAATTACATTGTGGGTTACCTACAGCACATGGACTGCAGTGGTTTAAGAAGGCAGCTCACCATCACCTTCTCAAAGGCAACTATGAATGGGCATAAATGCTGACCAGCCAGTGATGCCCAATTCCTATGCATGAACAAAAAAAAGTAGTCTAAAGAATTTTTCAAATAAAATATAATTTTCAAACAATCGTACATTGTAATTACAATAACATAAAAACACTTAATTTAAAATAGTAGCTCAAATTCAGGGCACATAATTTATTGCTTAGATCTCTTAAAAAAATGTTTAATGTTTTATATTTGTCTGACTCTGGCCTCTTATGAATCCTTTCTTTCATTTATGTAGCCAATGGTGGCGATATTCCAGTCACTTAGGCCACCGTTGGCTACACAAATGAAAGAAAGGATTCATAAGAGGCCAGAGTCAGACAAATATAAAACATTAAACATGTTTTTAATGCTCTGGAATTGTTTATTTAAACCTCCCTGCCTCTCCCTTTCCCCCTTTTCTTTTATAATCTTAAATTTTTTTCTGCCCAATAATTGCTTCTTTGACTTGGTTGTCACTGTTTTCATTATGACTCTGTGAAGCACTTCTGAATAATTCTCTGCATTAAAGTTACTACTCTTGTTGTATTAGTTAATGCAGCTATTGCAAAGATATTTCATGCATAGAATCATTTTATTCATTGATGTTCAATATAATTGCAATTCATTTTCTTTCTCTGCAATGTTGTGAAATATATATTAATGGAATGGCAGAAATTTTTAAAAAGATAAAGCATTCATTTGAGCACAATTACCTTCAAGCTATGTTTAAACCTTGCTGCTTCAGCCGTAAATACTGGCAGTATTGTCCTGAATTCTTCAAATCATTCGTGCAAGAAATATGAAATTCGAAATTAGTTTTATATCAAATATTTGTGAATTAATGCTTACTGATTGGGTTGTAGTCACCTAGCTTCTACGTTAATAAAAACGTGAACACTTTAAATTCCAAATGAGCTAATGTATTGATTAAAATAGTGAATAAAACAGTTTCATACATATCAATATTCAATGAACCTCATTTTAGTCTAATGTTTCTCAAGCAGTAGAACACAAGTTTAGTCCCAAGACAGTCAATGAATTGAAGAGCTGATGATGGGAACACCTCAATAAAAGTGTAATGACAGGCAGGCAGCTGTCGGAGTTTGCAAGTGGAATATCTGACAGTAAGGTCTTGCAGTGTGCACAGTTGTCCTGATTATAATAACCAATTAGTTGTTGTCTATCATGACAGTCTGCAAACATTAACACATTGAAGAAGGAATTAAGCAAAAAAAACAGGAAACCTTTTTAAGTGCAGAAAATCCATACACCTAATTGTCAATAGTGAAGAACAGTAAGGAGTACTCACACTGTCTATTCCACTTAACCAGGGAGGAATGATGATAAGTGCTAACGGATAGGAATAAAGATAAAGAAAAAATATGGGAGGGAGAAGGTTTCAAAATAGCTCATGTTCATGTTGTCAATTAGGCAGATTTACTTTATGGTTGCAGTGACATTTGGGTAACCTAATGTTGTATAAGTTAATGATTCTCGGAGTAAGCAATTGCATTATTCTTAGGTGCAGAAGTAGTCTGGCTTGAGGTCCCAATGGAGTCAAATGTGTCATGCCTGTACCTGGTAGCCTTAGTAATTCTATCTAACTTGCCAATATAACTCATAGCGATGAACTACATCTTGGTAAGATACATGCTTGTCCCTGTTAGACTCATTAGTAGCTCATCAACTATAACTATTAAACAAACACACCTTCAGACCCAGTATTGAAAGGAAGATTGTTGAGAGCACATTACCCTGACCATTACCAGGTAGTGATCAGTCCCACAATACATATAACATGGTGATCAATAATGGGATCATTGTTTAAATAAATGAATATTTGTTTCTGATAAAAATACACATATTTTACATTTTTATATTTCATACCTGAACATAACATACTTAGTAATAGGGAAGAAAATGTTTATGACCCAGAGGAAAATATTTTCAGAAGACACATGTTCATCACTTTGACGATATTACCATTTCAAGCACACTTGGAAAGTCTGCAGCTACAAATCTTGAGGAGACAAAATAGGCATAGTATTCATGAAAGTAACAACAAGGCAAAAACAGTACTTCTGGTCAAAATCTCCACCTTCAAACTGGTAAATGACATGAGAAATGCAGTGTGGATGAATAAGAGGGTGAAAAGACATGTCACTCCTTGCAATTACAGAGTAATTATTGAAGAAGAATCTGCAGGGGTGCTTGATGTGCAGCTGGGAAGCAACATTTTCGAGATCCATGAATAGCATTAAAAATCTTTGGAGGCATGGGGAAGGATAGAGTTAAATGAGGAGCACTAAACAAGCACGATGAACACCCCAATCGTGGTGAACAGGCACCATAAGAAACAGTTACATTAGTAATGTCAATGCTCATTCACTGAATTAATACCAACAGCATGAAGAACATGGTGGAGTAGACTTATGTTGACAAACGTGGAAGTTAAAAAACTTAGTAGATGGAGGCTGACAAAAGAAGGTAGAAGAATTCATAAGACTGTTAAAAAATTGTTGGATACATAACTTAAATGGTGGATTTGGTAAGAAAACATTTTGAGGCAACATCTGCAGAAATTTATTTGGCAAATTGTGGAAAAGAACATGCATTAAAAGCTCATCAATGAAAAGTGGGAAGGTGTTTCTTTTGCTACAAAGAAGCAAGAAAACTCCATCCACGCCGCACAAGGTGCAAAGCATCAATTTTGCCTGCAAGAGGGAGGAAACTACTAGTTTAACTGTAAAAACAAGTTGTAAAACCACAGCAAATCATAGGAGATACACATTGTTCAATGACACAATTTAAAGTTTCAAGTGATGAAAAGTACTGCGGCCATGATAAAGGATCAGAGGCCCCATTGAAGCTTACCCAGGAGTGGGGTCAGTGCTGTTCCTGTGGGAGATGGGGAGGGGGGTCAGTGCTGTCCCTGTGAGGGACAGGGAGTGGGGTCAGTGCTACTCCTGTGGGGGAACGGGGAGTGGGGTCAGTGCTGTTCCAGTGGGGGACGGGGAGTGGGGTCAGTGCTGTTCCTGTGGGGGATGGGAAGTGGGGTCAGTGCTGTTCCAGTGTGGACAGGGAGTCGGGTCAGTGCTGTTCCTGTGGGGACGGAGAGTGGGGTCAGTTCTGTTCCTGTGGGAAAATGGCAGTGGGGTCAGTGCTGTTCGTTTGGGGGATGGGGAGTGGAGTCAATGCTGTTCCTGTGGGGGATGGAGAATGGGTTAGTGCTGTTCCTATGGGAGACGGGGAGTGGGGTCAGTGCTGTTCCTATGGGAGATGGAGAGTGGGGACAGTGCTGTTCGTTTGGGAGATGGAGAGTCGGGTCAGTGCTGTTCCTATGGGAGACGGGTAGTGGGGTCAGAGCTGTTCGTTTGGGAGATGGGGAGTGGGGTCAGTGCTGTTCCTGTGGGAGACAAGGAGTGGGGTCAGTGCTGTTCCTGTGATGGATGGAGAGTGGGGTCAGTGCTGTTTCTGTGGGGACAAATAGTCGGGTCAGTGCTGTTCCTGTGGGGACGGGGAATGGGGTCAGTGCTGTTCCTGTGGGAGACGGGGAGTGGGGTCAGTTCTGTTCCTCTGGGAGATGGAGAGTGGGGTCAGTGCTGTTTGTTTGGGAGATGGGGAGTGGGGTCAGTGCTGTTCCTGTGGGGGACAGGGAGTGGGGTCAGTGCTGTTCCTGGGGGGGATGGAGAGTGGTGTCAGTGCTGTTCGTATGGGAGTCGGGGAGTGGGGTCAGTGCTGTTCCTGTGTGGGAGATGGGGAGTGGGGTCAGTGCAGTTGCTATGGGAGATGGGGAGTGGGGTCAGTGCTGTTCCTATGGGAGATGGGGAGTGGGGTCAGTGCTGTTCCTGTGGGGGATGGGGAGTGGGGTCAGTGCTGTTCCTGTGGGGGATGGAGAGTGGGGTCAGAGCTGTTCCTGTGGGGGATGGAGAGTGGGATCAGAGCTGTTCCTGTGGGGGAGAGGGAGTGGGGTCAGTACTATTTCTTTGGGGGATGGAGAGTGGGGTCAGTGCTATTCCTGTGCGGCACGGGGAGTGGGGTCGGTGCTGTTCCTGTGGTTGATGGAAAGTGGGGTCAGTGCTGTTCATGTGCGGACAGGGAGGCAGGTCTGTGCGGTTCCAGTGGGGACAGAGAGTGGGGTCAGTGCTGTTCCTATGGGAGATGGAGAGTGGGGTCAGTGCTGTTCCTATGGGAGATGGAGAGTGGGGTCAGTGCTGTTCCTATGGGAGACAGGGAGTGGGGTCACTGCTGTTCCTGTGGGGGAGAGGGAGTGGGGTCAGTAGTATTCCTTTGGATGATGGAGAGTGGGGTCAGTGCTATTCCTGTGCGGCACAGGGAGTGGGGTCGGTGCTGTTCCTGTGGTGGATGGAGAGTGGGGTCAGTGCTGTTCCTGTGGGACATGGCGTCAGGTCAGTGCTGTTCCTGTGGAGACGGGGACTGGGGTCAGTGCTGTTCCTGTGGGAAAAAGGGAGTGGGGTCAGCGCTGTTCGTTTGGGGGATAGAGAGTGGGGTCAATGCTGTTCCTGTGGGGGATGGAGAGTGGGGTCAGTGCTGCTCTTATGGGATATGGGGAGTGGGGTCAGTGCTATTTGTTTGGGAGATGGGGAATGGGGTGAGTGCGGTTCCTATGGGAGATGGGGAGTGGGGTCAGTGCAGTCCCTGTGGGAGAAAGGGAGTTGGGTTAGTGCTGTTCCTGTGGGGATGGGGAGTGGTGTCATTGCTGTTCGTATGGGAGACGGGGAGTGGGGTCTGTGGTGTTCCTATGGGAGACGGGGAGTGGGGTCAGTGCTGTTCCTGTGGGGGATGGGGAGTGGGGTCAGTGCTGTTCCTGTGGGGGAGAGGGCGTGGGGTCAGTGCTATTTCTGAGGGGGATGGAGAGTGGGGTCAGTGCTGTTCCTGTGGGGGAGAGGGAGTGGGGTCAGTGCTATTCCTGAGGGGGATGGAGAGTGGGGTCAGTGCTATTCCTGTGGGGAATGGAGAGTGGTGTCAGTGCTGTTCGTATGGGTGACGGGGAGTAGGGTCAGAGCTGTTCCTGTGGGGATGGAGAATGGGGTCAGTGCTTTTACTGTGGGGGAGAGTGAGTGGGGTCAGTGCTGCTCCTGTGGTGGATGAAGAGTGGGGTCAGAGCAGTTCCTGTGGGAGAAAGGGAGTGGGGTCAGTGCTGTTCCTGTGAGGAATGAAGAATGGGGTCAATGCTGTTCCTGTGGAAGATGGGGGGTGGGGTCAATGCTGTTCCTGTGGGGGATGGATAGTATGGTCAGTGCTGTTCCTATGGGAGATGGGGAGTGGGATCAATGTTGTTCCTATGGGAGATGGGGAGTGGGGTCAGTGCTGTTCCAGTGGGGGACAGGGGAGTGGGATCAGTGTTCTTCATATGGGAGACGGGAGTGGGGTCAGAGCTGTTCCTATGGGAGACAGGGAGTGGGGTCAGTGCTGTTCCTGTGTTGGATGGAGAGTGGGGTCAGTGCTGTTCCTGTGGGGGATGGGGAGTGGGGTCAGTGCTGTTCCTATGGGAGATGGGGAGTGGGGTCAGTGCTGTACCAGTGGGGGACAGGAGAGTGGGGTCAGTGTTGATCCTATGGGAGACGGTGAATAGGGTGAGTCCGGATCCAATGGGAGAAGCGGAGTGGATTCAGTGCTGTTCCAGTGGGGGATGCAGAGTGGGGTCAGTGCTGTTCCTGTGGTGGAGAGGGAGTGGGGTCAGTGCTATTCCTGTGGGGCATGGAGAGTGGGATCAGTGCTATCCTGTAGGGCACGGGGAGTGGTGTCGGTGCTATTCCTATGCTGGATGGAGAGTGGGGTCAGTACTGTTCCTGTGGGGACAGTGAGTCAGGTTCCTGTGGGAAGCGGAGAGTGGGGTCAGTGCTGTTCCTATGGGAGATGGAGAGTGGGGTCAGTGCTGTTCCTATGGGAGACAGGAAGTGGGGTCAGTGTTGTTCCTATGGGAGATGGGGAATGGGGTGAGTGCGATTCTTATGGGAGACGGGGAGTGGGATCAGTGCAGTTCCTGTGGGGGATGGAGAGTGGTGTCAGTGCTGTTCGTATGGGAGACGGGGAGTGGGGTCAGAGCTGTTCCTGTGGGGGACAGGAAGTGGGGTCAGTGCTGTTCCTATGGGAGATGGGGAGAGGGGTCAGTGCTGTTCGTTTGGGAGATGGGGAGTGGGATCAGTGCTGTTCCTGTGGGGGACAAGGAGTGGGGACAGTGCTGTTTCTGTGGGGGATGGAGAGTGGTGTCAGTGCTGTTCGTATGGGAGACGGGGAGTGGGGTCAGAGCTGTTCCTGTGGGGGACAGGGAGTGGGGTCAGTGCTGTTCCTGTGGGGGAGAGTGAGTGGGGACAGTGCTATTCCTGTGGTGGATGGAGAGTGGGGTCAGTGCTGTTCCTGTGGTGGATGAAGAGTGGGGTCTGAGCGGTTCCTGTGGGAGATAGGGAATGGGTCAGTGCTGTTCCTGTGAGGGATGGGAAGTGGGGTCAATGCTGTTCCTGTGGGGGATGGATAGTATGGTCAGTGCTGTTCCTATGGGAGATGGGGAGTGGGATCAATGTTGTTCCTATGGGAGATGGGGAGTGGGGTCAGTGCTGTTCCAGTGGGGGACAGGGGAGTGGGGTCAGTGTTGCTCATATGGGAGACGGGGAGTGGGGTCAGAGCTGTTCCTATGGGAGACAGGGAGTGGGGTCAGTGCTGTTCCTGTAGGACACGGGGAGTGCTGTCAGTGCTGTTCCTGTGTTGGATGGAGAGTGGGGTCAGTGCTGTTCCTGTGGGGGATGGGGAGTGGGGTCAGTGCTGTTCCTCTGGAAGATGGGGAGTGGGGTCAGTGCTGTACCAGTGGGGACAGGAGAGTGGGGTCAGTGTTGATCCTATGGGAGACTGTGAATGGGGTGAGTCCGGATCCAATGGGAGAAGCGGAGTGGATTTAGTGCTGTTCCAGTGGGAGATGCAGAGTGGGGTCAGTGCTGTTCCTGTGGTGGAGAGGGAGTGGGGTCAGTGCTATTCCTGTGGGGGATGGAGTGTGGGATCAGTGCTATCCTGTGGGGCACGGGGAGTGGTGTTGGTGCTGTTCCTATGCTGGATGGAGAGTGGGGTCAGTGCTGTTCCAGTGGGGACAGGGAGTCAGGTCAGTGCTGTTCCTGTGGGAGGCGGGGAGTGGTGTCAGTGCTGTTCCTATGGGAGATGGGGAGTGGGGTCAGTGCTGTTCCTGTGGGGGATGGGGAGTGAGGTCAGAGCTGTTCCTATGGGAGATGGAGAGTGGGGTCAGTGCTGTTCCTATGGGAGACAGGGAGTGGGGTCAGTGCAGTTCCTATGGGAGACAGGGAGTGGGGTCAGTGCAGTTCCTATGGGAGATGGGGAGTGGGGTCAGTGCTGTTCCTATGGGAGATGGAGAGTGGGGTCAGTGCTGTTCCTGTGGGGGATGGGGAGTGGGGTCAGAGCTGTTCCTATGGGAGATGGAGAGTGGGGTCAGTGCTGTTCCTATGGGAGACAGGGAGTGGGGTCAGTGCAGTTCCTATGGGAGATGGGGAGTGGTGTCAGTGCTGTTCCTATGGGAGATGGGGAGTGGGGTCAGTGCTGTTCCTGTGGGGGATGGGGAGTGGGGTCAGTGCAGTTCCTATGGGAGATGGGGAGTGGGGTCAGTGCTGTTCCTGTGGGGGATGGGGAGTGGGGTCAGAGCTGTTCCTGTAGGGGATGGAGAGTGGGGTCAGTGCTATTCCGGTGGTGGATGTAGAGTGGGGTCAGAGCGGTTCCTGTGGGAGAAAGGGAGTGGGGTCAGTGCTGTTCCTTTGGGGGATTGGGTGTGGGGTCAGTGCTGTTCCTGTGGGAGATGAGGAGTGTGGTCAATGCTGTTCCTGTGGGGGATGGATAGTCGGGTCAGTGCTGTTACTATGGGAGATGGGGAGTGGGGTCAGTGCAGTTCCTATGAGAGATGGGGAGTGGGGTCAGTGCTGTTCTAGTGGGGGACAGGGGAGTGGGGTGAGTGCGGTTCCTTTGGGAGACGGGGAGTGGGGTCAGTGCTGTTCCTGTGGGGACAGGGAGTCGGGTCAGTTCTGTTCCTGTGGGGAAGGTGAGTGGGGTCAGTTCTGTTCCTGTGGGAAAAAGGCAATGGGTTCAGTGCTGTTCCTGTGGGGGATGGGGAGTGGGGTCAGTAATGTTCCTGTGGGGAAGGGGAGTGGGGTCAGTGCTGTTCCTGTGGGAAAAAGCGATTGGGGTCAGTGCTCTTCCTGTGGGGGATGGGGAGTGGGGTCAATGCTGTTCCTGTGTGAGATGGAGAGTTGTGTCAGTGCTGTTCACATGGGAGACGGGGAGTGGGGTCAGTGCTGTTCCTATGGGAGACGGGGAGAAGCGTCAGTGCTGTTCGTTTAGGAGATGGGGAGTGGGGTCAGTGGTGTTCCTGTGGGGGACAGGGAGTGGGGACAGTGCTGTTCCTGTGGGGGATGGAGAGTGGTGTCAGTGCTGTTCGTATGGGAGACAGGGAGTGGGGTCAGAAATGTTCCTGTGGTGGATGTAGAGTGGGGTCAGTGCTGTTCCTGTGGTGGATGGAGAGTGGGGTCAGAGCGGTTTCTGTGGGAGAAATGGAGTGGGGTCAGTGCTGATCCTGTGGGGTATGTGGAGTAGGGTCAATGCTGTTCTTGTGGAAGATGGGGAGTGGGGTCAATGCTGTTCCTGTGGGGGATGGATAGTAGCGTCAGTGCTGTTCCTATGGGAGACAGGGAATGGGGTGAGTGCGGTTTCTATGGGAGACAGGGAGTGGGGGCAGTGCTGTTCCTGTGGGGGAGAGGGAGTGGGTTCAGTGCTGTTCCTGTGGTGAATGGAGAGTGAGGTTCAGTGCTGTTTCTGTGGGAGACGGGGAGTGGGGTTAATGCTGTCCGTTTGGGAATGGGGAGTGGGGTCACTGCTGTTCCTGTAGGGGTTGGAGTGTGGGGTCAGGGCTGTTCCTGTGGGGGATGGAGAGTGGGGTCAGAGCTGTTCCTGTGGGAGATGGAGAGTGGGGTCAGTGCTGTTCCTGTGGGGGAGAGGGAGTGGGGTCAGTGCTATTCCTGTGGGGATGGCGAGGGGGTCAATGTTATTCCTGTGGGGCATGTGGAGTGGGGTCGGTGCTATTCCTGTGGGGACAGGGAGTGGGGTCAGTGTTGTTCCTGTGGGAAAAAGGGAGTGGGGTCAGTTCTGTTTGTTTTATGGGATGGGGAGTGGGGTCAATGCTGTTCCTGTGGGGGATGGAGAGTGGGGTCAGTGCTGTTCCTATGGGAGGCAGGGAATGGGGTCAGTGCTATTTGTTTGGGAGATGGGGAGTGTGGTCAGTGCTGTTCCTGTGGGGGACGGGGAGTGGGGTCAGTGCTGTTCCTGTGGGGAATGGTGAGTGGTGTCAGTGGTGTTCCTGTGGGGGAAGGGGAGTGATTTCAGAGCTGTTCCTGTGAGGGAGAGTGAGTGGGGTCAGTGTTATTCCTCTGGGGGATGGAGAATGGTGTCAGTGCTATTCCTGTGGGGCACGGGGAGTGGGGTCAGTGCTGTTCCTGGGTTGGATGGAGAGTGGGGTCAGAGCAGTTCCTGTGGGGGAGAGGGAGTGGGGTCAGTGCTATTCCTGTGGGGGATGGAGAGTCGGATCAATGCTGTTCCTGTGGGAGATGGGGAGTGTGGTCAGTGCTGTTCCTGTGGGGAACAGGGAGTGGGGTCAGAGCTGTTCCTGTGCAGGATGGAGAGTGGGGTCAGTGCTATTCTGGTGGTGGATGTAGAGTGGGATCAGTGGTGTTCCTGTGGTGGATGGAGAGTGGGGTCAGAGCGGTTCCTATGGGAGATGGGGAGTGGGGTCAGTGGTGTTCCTGTGGGTGAAAGGGAGTGGGGTCAGTGCTGTTCCTATGGGAGATGGTGAGTGGGGTCAGTGCTGTACCAGTGGGGGACAGGAGAGTGGGGTCATTGTTGATCCTATGGGAGACGGTGAATGGGGTGAGTCCGGATTCAATGGGAGAAGCGGAGTGGATTTAGTGCTGTTCCTGTTGGGGATGGAGAGTGGGATCTGTGCTATTCCTGTGGGGGACGGGGAGTGTGGTCAGTGCTGTTCCTGTGGTGGATGGAGAGTGGTGTCAGTGCTGTTCCTGTGGGGGATGGGGAGTGGGGTCAGTGCTGTTCCTGTGGGGGACGGGGAGTGGGGTCAGTGCTGTTCCTGTGGTGGATGGAGCGTGGTGTCAGTGCTGTTCACATGGGAGATGGGAGGTGGGGTCAGTGCTGTTCCTGTGGTGGATGGAGAGTGGTGTCAGTGCTGTTCCTGTGGTGGATGGAGCGTGGTGTCAGTGCTGTTCACATGGGAGATGGGAGGTGGGGTCAGTGCTGTTCCTGTGGTGGATGGAGAGTGGTGTCAGTGCTGTTCCTGTGGGGGATGGAGCGTGGTGTCAGTGCTGTTCACATGGGAGATGGGAGGTGGGGTCAGTGCTGTTCCTATGGGAGATGGGAGGTGGGGTCAGTGCTGTTCCTATGGGAGATGGGAGGTGGGGTCAGTGCTGTTCCTATGGGAGATGGGGAGTGGTGTCAGTTCTGTACCTGTGGGGGATGGGAGTGGGGTCAGAGCGGTTCCTCTGTTGGATGGAGAGTGGGGTCAGTGCTGCTCCTGTGCGGGATGGGGAGTGGGGCCAGAGCTGTTCCTTTGGGGGAGAGGGAGTGGGGTCAGTGCTATTCCTGTGGGGGATGAAGAGTGGGATCTGTGCTATTCCTGTGGGAGACAGGGAGTAGGGTCAGGGCTGTTCCTGTGGGGGATGGAGAGTGGGGTCAGAGCTGTTCCTGTGGGAGATGGAGAGTCGGGTCAGTGCTGTTCCTGTGGGGGAGAGGGAGTGGGGTCAGTGCTATTCCTGTGGAGATGGCGAGGGGGTCAATGTTATTTCTGTGGGGCACGTGGAGTGGGGTCGGTGCTATTCCTGTGGGGACGGGGAGTGGGGTCAGTGTTGTTCCTGTGGGAAAAAGGGAGTGGGGTCAGTTCTGTTCGTTTTATGGGATGGGGAGTGGGGTCAATGCTGTTCCTGTGGGGGATGGAGAGTGGGGTCAGTGCTGTTCCTATGGGAGGCAGGGAGTGGGGTCAGTGCTATTTGTTTGGGAGATGGGGAGTGTGGTCAGTGCTGTTCCTGTGGGGGACGGGGAGTGGCGTCAGTGCTGTTCCTGTGGGGAATGGTGAGTGGTGTCAGTGGTGTTCCTGTGGGGGAAGGGGAGTGATTTCAGAGCTGTTCCTGTGAGGGAGAGTGAGTGGGGTCAGTGTTATTCCTCTGGGGGATGGAGAATGGTGTCAGTGCTATTCCTGTGGGGCACGGGGAGTGGGGTCAGTGCTGTTCCTGGGTTGGATGGAGAGTGGGGTCAAAGCGGTTCCTGTGGGAGAAAGGGAGTGCTGTCAGTGCTGTTGCTGTGGGGGATGGAGAGTCGGATCAATGCTGTTCCTGTGGGAGATGGGGAGTGGGTCAATGCTGTTCCTGTGGGGGATGGAGAGTAGGGTCAGTGCTGTTCCTATGGGAGACAGGGAGTGGGGTCAGTGCAGTTCCTATGGGAGATGGGGAGTGTGGTCAGTGCTGTTCCTGTGGGGGACAGGGAGTGGGGTCAGAGCTGTTCCTGTGCAGGATGGAGAGTGGGGTCAGTGCTGTTCCTATGGGAGATGGGGAGTGGGGTCAGTGCGGTTCCAGTGGGGGACAGGGGAGTGGGGTCAGTGTTGATCATGTCGGGACAGGGAGTGGGGTCAGTGCTGTTCCTGTGGGGCACAGGGAGTGCTGTCAGTGCGGTTCCTGTGTTGGATGGAGCGTGGGGTCAGTGCTGTTCCTGTGGGGGATGGGGAGTGGGGTCAATGCTGTTCCTGTGGGAGATGGGGAATAGGGTCAGTGCTGTTCCAGTGGGGGGGTCAGGGGAGTGGGGTTAGTGTTGTTCCTATGGGAGACGGGGAATAGGGTGAGTGCGTTTCCTATGGGAGACAGGGAGTGGGGTCTGTGCTGTTCATATGGGAGATGGGGAGTGGGATCAGTGCTGTTCCTGTGGGGACAGGGAGTGGGGTCAGAGCTGTTCCTGTGGGGGATGGAGAGTGGGGTCAGTGCTGTTCCTATGGGAGATGGGGAGTGAGGTCAGCGCGGTTCCTATGGGAGATGGAGAGTGGGGTCAGTGCTGTTCCTGTGGGAGACAGGGAGTGGGGTCAGTTCTGTTTGTTTGGGAGTTGGGGAGTGGGGTCAGTGTTGTTCCTGTGTTGGGTGGAGAGTGGTGTCAGTGCTGTTCATATGGGAGACAGAGAGTGAGGTCAGTGCTGTTCCTATGGGAGATGGGGAGTGGGGTCAGAGCTGTTACTGTGGGGGATGGGAGTGGGGTCAGAGCTGTTCCTGTGGGGGATGGAGACTGGCGTTAGTGCTGTTCCTGTGGGGGAGAGTGAGTGGGGTCAGTGCTATTCCTATGGGGACGGGGAGTGGGGTCAGTGTTGTTCCTGTGGGAAAAAGGGAGTGGGGTCAGTTCTGTTCGTTTTATGGGATGGGGAGTGGGGTCAATGCTGTTCCTGTGGGGGATGGAGAGTCGGGTCAGTGCTGTTCCGATGGGAGGCAGGGAGTGGGGTCAGTGCTATTTGTTTGGGAGATGGGGAGTGTGGTCAGTGCTGTTCCTGTGGGGGACGGGGAGTGGGGTCAGTGCTGTTCCTGTGGGGAATGGTGAGTAGTGTCAGTGGTGTTCCTGTGGGGGAAGGGGAGTGATTTCAGAGCTGATCCTGTGAGGGAGAGTGAGTGGGGTCAGTGTTATTCCTCTGGGGGATGGAGAATGGTGTCAGTGCTATTCCTGTGGGGCACGGGGAGTGGGGTCAGTGCTGTTCCTGGGTTGGATGGAGAGTGGGGTCAAAGCGGTTCCTGTGGGAGAAAGGGAGTGCTGTCAGTGCTGTTGCTGTGGGGGATGGAGAGTCGGATCAATGCTGTTCCTGTGGGAGATGGGGAGTGGGTCAATGCTGTTCCTGTGGGGGATGGAGAGTAGGGTCAGTGCTGTTCCTATGGGAGACAGGGAGTGGGGTCAGTGCAGTTCCTATGGGAGATGGGGAGTGTGGTCAGTGCTGTTCCTGTGGGGGACAGGGAGTGGGGTCAGAGCTGTTCCTGTGCAGGATGGAGAGTGGGGTCAGTGCTGTTCCTATGGGAGATGGGGAGTGGGGTCAGTGCGGTTCCAGTGGGGGACAGGGGAGTGGGGTCAGTGTTGATCATGTCGGGACAGGGAGTGGGGTCAGTGCTGTTCCTGTGGGGCACAGGGAGTGCTGTCAGTGCGGTTCCTGTGTTGGATGGAGCGTGGGGTCAGTGCTGTTCCTGTGGGGGATGGGGAGTGGGGTCAATGCTGTTCCTGTGGGAGATGGGGAATAGGGTCAGTGCTGTTCCAGTGGGGGGGTCAGGGGAGTGGGGTTAGTGTTGTTCCTATGGGAGACGGGGAATAGGGTGAGTGCGTTTCCTATGGGAGACAGGGAATGGGGTCTGTGCTGTTCATATGGGAGATGGGGAGTGGGATCAGTGCTGTTCCTGTGGGGACAGGGAGTGGGGTCAGAGCTGTTCCTGTGGGGGATGGAGAGTGGGGTCAGTGCTGTTCCTATGGGAGATGGGGAGTGAGGTCAGCGCGGTTCCTATGGGAGATGGAGAGTGGGGTCAGTGCTGATCCTGTGGGAGACAGGGAGTGGGGTCAGTTCTGTTTGTTTGGGAGTTGGGGAGTGGGGTCAGTGTTGTTCCTGTGTTGGGTGGAGAGTGGTGTCAGTGCTGTTCATATGGGAGACAGAGAGTGAGGTCAGTGCTGTTCCTATGGGAGATGGGGAGTGGGGTCAGAGCTGTTACTGTGGGGGATGGGAGTGGGGTCAGAGCTGTTCCTGTGGGGGATGGAGACTGGCGTTAGTGCTGTTCCTGTGGGGGAGAGTGAGTGGGGTCAGTGCTATTCCTATGGGGCACAGGGAGTGGGGTCAGTGCTGTTCCTGTGGGGGAAGGGAAGTGGGGTCAATGCTGTTCCTGTGGGAGATGGGAGTGCGGTCAGTGTTGTTCCTATGGGAGATGGGGTGTGTGGTCAGTGCTGTTCCTGTGGGAGACAGGGAGTGGGGTCAGTTCTGTTTGTTTGGGAGTTGGGGAGTGGGGTCAGCGTTATTCCTGTCGGGGACAGGGAGTGGGGTCAGTGCTGTTCATATGGGAGGTGGGGAGTGAGGTCAGAGCTGTTACTGTGGGGGATGGAGACTGGCGTTAGTGCTGTTCCTGTGGGGGAGAGTGAGTGGGGTCAGTGCTATTCCTGTGGGGCACAGGGAGTGGGATCAGTGCTGTTCCTGTGGGGGAAGGGAAGTGGAGTCAATGCTGTTCCTGTGGGAGATGGGGAGTGCGGTCAGTGTTGTTCCTATCGGAGATGGGGAGTGGGGTCAGTGCTGTTCCAGTGGGTGACAGGGGAGTGGGGTCAGTGTTGTTCCTCTGGGAGACGGGGAATGGGGCGAGTGCGCTTTCTATGGGAGATGGAGAGTGGGATCAGTGCTGTTCCTGTGGGGGACGGGGGGTGGGGTCAGAGCTGTTCCTGTGGGGGATGAAGAGTGGGGTCAGTGCTGTTCCTGTGGTGGATGGAGAGTGGGGTCAGTGCTGTTCTTGTAGGGACGTGGGTGGGGTCAGTGCTGTTCCTGTGTTGGATGGAGAGTGGGGTCAGTGCTGTTCCTGTGGGGGATGGGGAGTGGGGTCAGTGCTGTTCCTGTGGGAGATGGGGAGTGGGGTCAGTGTTCTTCCTATGGAAGATGGGGAGTGGGGTCAGTGTGGTTCCAGTGGGGGACAGGGGAGTGGGGTCAGTGTTGTTCCTCTGGGAAATGGGGAATGGGGTGAGTGCGGTTCCTATGGGAGATGGGAGTGGGGTCAGTGCTGTTTCTGTGGGTGATGGTGAGTGGGGTCAGAGCTGTTTCTGTGGGGATGATGAGTTGGGTCAGTGCTGTTCCTGTAGGAGATGGGAAGTGGGGTCAGTGTGGTTCCTGTGTGCGATCTGGAGTGGGGTCAGAGCTGTTCCTTTGGGGGATGGAAAGCGGGCTCAGTGCTGTTCCTGTGGGGGAGAGGGAGTGGGGTCAGTGGTATTCCTGTGGGGGATGGAGAGTGGGGTCAGTGCCATTCCTTTGGGGCACGGGGAGTGGCGTCAGTGCTGTTCCTGTGGTGGATGGAGAGTGGGGTCAGTGCTGTTTCTGTGGGTGGACAGGGAGGGGGGTCAGTGCTGTTCCTGTAGGGACAGGGAGTGGGGTCAGTGCTGTTCCTGTGGGGCACGGGGAGTGCTGTCAGTGCTGTTCCTGTGGTGGATGGAGAGTGGGGTCAGTGCTGTTCCTGTGGGGGATGGGGAGTGGGGTCAATGCTGTTCTTGTGGGGTTCGGGGAGTGGGGTCAGTGCTGTTCCTTTGGGTGATGGGGAGTAGGGTCAGTGCTATTACTGTGGGGGACGGGGAGTGGGGTCAGTGCTGTTCCTGTGGGGGATGGAGAGTGGGGTCAATGCTGTTCCTGTGGGGGATGGAGAGTGGGGTCAATGCTGTTCCTGTGGGGCACGGGGAGTGGGGTCGGTGCTGTTCCTGTGGGGGATGGTGACTGGGGTCAGTGCTGTTCCTATGCGAGATGGGGAATGGGGTCAGTGTTTTTCCTATGGAAGATGGGGAGTGGGGTCAGTGCTGTGCCTGTGGGGGACAGGGAAGTGAGGTCAGTATTGTTCCTATGGGAGACGGGGAATGGATTGAGTGCTGTTCTTGTGGGGGACGGGGAGTGGGGTCAGTGCTGTTCCTGTGGGGTATGGGAAGTGGGATCAGTGCTGTTCCTGTGAAGGACGGGGAGTGGGGTCAGTGCTGTTCCTGTGGGGTATGGGGAGTGGGATCAGTGCTGTTCCTGTGAAGGACGGGGAGTGGTGTCAGTGCTGTTCCTGTGGAGGATGGGGACTGGGGACAGTGCTGTTCCTGTGTTATACAGGGAGAAGGGTCAGTGCTGTTCCTTGGTGGATGGAGAGTGCGGTCAGTGCTGTTCCTGTGGGGGAGAGGGAGTGGGGTCATTGCTTTTCCTGTGGGGGACGGGGAGTGGGGTCAGTGCTGTTCCACAAAAAGTGAACAGGTGACCTCAGACCACCGAAGAGGAGCAGACAAGTAGTGCAAGGATCCCATGTGGCCATTTCTCTAAAAACACTTCAGCCCAATTTGTCCATGCCACCCAGTTTTCACAATTTAAATTAGTTTCAGATATCGTTTGGCAGAATGGCCTCTCAGAGATAAGTGGCAACAGCAAAGTCTATTTCATCACAGCTGCATGGGAGGAGGAAAAAGAGCAGGACCATAGTAACAGGAAATTCAATCGTAAAGGTAACAGGCAGATGGGATTGGTGACTGTAAACAAGACTCCAGGACGGTACGTTGTCTCCTGGATGCTTGGATCAGGAATGTCTCAAGACATGCTGAACTGGGAGAGTGAACAACCAGTGGTTGCCGTACACATTGTTACCAATGACTTAAGTAAAAGGGCTGACTTCCTAAAAGCAGAATATAAGGAGTTAGGAAGCAAGTTAAAATAAAACCTGGATTACTACTGGTCCCGTGTGCTAGTCAAACTACAAAGGACCACAAAGTAAATAAGGGTTAAAACAAAAGACAGAATGCAAAGTAAGGAAGGTGATCGGCAGGGAGCTCAAAGGCTCAAATCAAGTTGAGCCACAGTGAATGGGACTAAGAATTCTAAAAAGAAAAGGCTTAAGGCCTCGTACCTTAACATGTGGAGAATTTGTGATAGAATTGATGAATTAGTCATGTACATTGATCTAAATGGAAATAGTTTGGTGCGACTACAGAGACATGGCTAAAGGTTGACCTGGAAGTGCAATAAAATATTAAGGCGTTTGATTTTTTAGAAAGTGCAGACAAAAAGGTAAAGGAGATAAGGAAACACTGCTAATTAAATGCAATTGAATTATAGAGTCATAGAGGGAGGTCTACAGCATGGAAATAGGCCCTTCAGCCCAACTTGTCCATGCCACCCAGTTTTCACAATTTAAATTAGTCCCATTTGGCCTGCATTTGGTCCATATCCCTCCATACTTATCCCGCCTATGTTCCTGTCTAAATGTTTCTTAAATAACAAAATTGTATTCAATTCCATCGCTACTTCTGTTAGCCTGTTCCAGACACTCCAGAAAAGAATTTCCCCTTTGGACCCTTTTGTATTTCTCTTCTTTTACCAGAAACTATGCCCTCTACGTTTAGAGTCACCTACCATGGGGAAAAGATGTTGGCTTTCTATCTTAAATATGCCTCTCATAATTTTATTAACCTGTATAAGGTCCCCCTTCAGTCTCCTACATTCCAGTGTAAAAAGTCCCAGCATATTCAATATCTCCTTATAATTCAAACCTTCTAGTCCAGGTAGCAAGCTAGTAAATCTTTGCTGTACTCTTTCTAGTTTAATAATATCCTTTCTATAGTAGGGTGACCAAAACTGTATGTAATACTCAAAATGTGGCTTCAATAAGATGCCCTAACTCCAACACTCAGTGCTCTGACCAATGAAAGCTAGCATTCTGAAAGCCTTCTTCACCACCCTGTCTACCTGTGACTCCACTCCCAAGAGCTATGCCCCTGGATCTCTTTGTCCTATAACACTCTCCAGGGCCCTGTCATTGACTGTGTAAGTCCTATCTTGCTTTTACCCAGCAAAATGCAACATGTTGCACCTTCCTAGATTAAATGCCATCTGCCATTCCTCAGTCCATGGCCCAGTTGATCAACATCTCACTGTATTCCCAGATAACCTTCTTCACTGTCCACTACACCACCGATCTTGGTGTAATCCCCAAACTTACTAACAAAACCTCCTAGATTCTCATCTAAATCATTTCTATAAATGATGAATAACAGTGGAACCAGCACGGATCCCCATGGCACACTGCTGGTAAGAGGCTTCCAGTCTGAAAAACAACTCCTTCCCTCCACCCTTTGTTTTCTATGTTAAGCCAATTTTGTATGTAATTGGCTGGCTCTCTCTCTGGATCCCATGAGAAGCAACCTTATTCAAAACCTACCATGTCAAAGGTACCATGTCAAAGGCCTTGTTAAAGTCAATGTAGAGAATGTCTACCACAGGGTCCTCATCTATTTTCTTGGTCACCCCTTCCAAAAACTCAATCAAATTAACGAGACACAATTTCCATTCCACAAAGCCATGTCGACTATTCCAAATGAATCATTGCCTACTCAAAATGCCTGTACATCCTGTCTCTCAGAATACCCTCTGACAACTTACCCACAACAGACATTTGGCTCACTGGTCTCTAGTTCCTAGGTATTTCCCTGTAGCCTTTCTTAAATAATGGCATAACATCAACCACCCTTCAATTGTCAGGCACTTTCCCCATGGCTTTCGATGATACAAATATCTCCATTAGGGGCCCCGCAATGTCCTCCTTATTCTTCTTCAAAGTCCTGGGATACACTTCATCAAGTGCAGGGCATTTATCTACCTTGTGCCTTCCAGCACCTCCTCTTCAGCAATGTGGACACTTGTCAAGATATCAGTGAAGAATTGTGAAGAATGGGCATTTGCTCTGCTGAAGTAGAATTTTCATGGGTTGAGCTTAAAAACACCAAGGGGTAGAACCCAGAAGCACCCAAACTGGAGTCGTAATATTGGGGAAAGTATTAAAAGGGAAATTAGAGAGTAATGGAGGTACGTCTCCAGTTAATGTCAGCCTCAAAATTGCATGTAGATTGGGCAAATCAAATCAGTAACAATACTGTAGAGGAGGAGTTCTTTGTATCAAATTTGACGAATCAATGCATTGAGTTACCAACGAGTGAAAAGGCTGTCCTTGATTGGATATTGTATAATGAGTAAGGAATAGTTAACAGCCTATTTATGTGTGAGCCCTTAATGAAGTGTGATGACAATAGGATGGAACTTTTCATTAGATGGAGAGTAATGTAGTTGTTTCCAAGACAAAGGTCCTGATTCAAAGAAAATTGCATTAGTTTTCATTGCTAGCTATGGTAAGTTGGGGATCATTATTTAAAGGGATGACAGTGGATCAGCAATGGCAAATATTTAAAAAGCACATGGACAAACGATAAAAGTTGCTCATTCCAGTCTGGCATAAAATAAAATGGGAATTATGATCAGACTATGACTGACAAACAGAATTATAGTTAAATCTAAAGTTGAAGAGGCAAATACATTGGCCAAAAAATAAGCCCAACAGACCACAGGACTGGGAATAGTTTAGATTCGAGCAAAACAAGTCAAAGAGACTGAATAAAAGGGTGAAATAGAATGTGAAAGTAAACTTGCTGGGAAGATACTGACCCAGATAAAAAGCTTCTATCAGTATGTGAAGACAAAAAGATCAGTCAGGATGAATATACGTCCCCTACAGTCTGAAACAAGGGAACGTTTAATGGGCGGCAGGTGGCTCAGTGGTTAGCACTGCAACCTCACAGCACCAGGATCCCAGGTTCAATTCCAGCCTGGGGTGACTGTCTGTGTGGAGGTTGCACGTTCTGCGTGGGTTTGCTTTGGTTTCCGCCCACAACTCAAAGATGTGCAGGTCAGGTGTGTTGGCCATGCTTAATTGCCCATAGTGTTAGGTGCATTAGTCAGAGGGAAATGGGTCTGGGTGGGTTACTCTTCGGAGGGTCGGTGTGGACTGGTTGGGCTGAAGGGCCTGTTTCCACACTGTAGGGAATCGAATCAAAGAGACAATAGACCAGTTAAGTTCTGTTTTCAAATGGAAGACACAAATCATATCCTAGAAATATGGGGGACTTCAATGAGAAGGAGGAATTGAAATTCATATTATTAGGGAAATGGTATTGGGAAACTAATAGAATTAAAGACAGTTAAGTCCCCAGAGCCTGATAACCTACAACCCAGAATGCTTAAAGAAGTGGCCCTAAATTTGCAGATGCACGACTGGTCATCTTCCAAATTCTATCAATGCTGAAATAATTCCTATGGATTGGAGGGGAGCTAATGAAAACTCACTGTTTAAGAAGGGAGTCAGACAGAAAACAGCCAATTACAGCTTGGTACATGGTTAGTTGGAAAAATGCTAGATTCCATTCAAAAAGATTTAATAGCACAGCCTTGGAAGATTGTGGCAAGATTGGATGGAGTCAGCATGGATTTATGAAGGGGAAGCTGTGCTTGCCAAATCTTCTGAACCCTTTTCAGGATGGAACAAGTGGAGTTGAAGAGGGGGAGCCACAGGGGTGTTGCTTACTGGGTTTTCAGAAGGCTTTTGATATGGTCCCACATAAGAGATTAGCATGAATTATTAAAGTGCATTGGAATGGAGCTCATGTGCTGAAATGGATTGAGAACTGGTGGGCAGACAGGAAACAAAAAAAAAAGGAAGAAATAGGTATTTTTCCTACATTCTTTTTAAAATAAAATTAATAAGAATAAATAATCACATAAAGAAGTAATGGTAGAAGAAATATTGTTACCATAAAGAATTCATGACAGAAATGGGTCAAAGAGAATATAGGATTTGATGCCTTGCAGAAACAGCTTTTCAGATACAGAATTCCTTCAAAATTAAATGGTGAATCGTAAAGCAAGCTAGCAAAACCATCATTGCATTAATGGGACTTATACCTGATGATGTTATAAATCACCAAAAGATACTTTTAGATACTTTTGATAATTACTTTATCTAAGAACACACAAACCTATTAAAGGAGGAAGAGTTAACAGAAGATTTCATCATCCAGGAGATCTGTAAATAATGTAATTAATGATCCTTTATAGGTGAATATAAAACTGTGACTAGGAGATTATGAAATCAGAATTCGTAAGAGACAGAATCATTGTTGAAATTATTGATATGTCTTTGTCAGATTTATTACAGTCTAAAGAAAATTTGACTTTGGAGAAAGTTAGTCAAATTGCTTTGAAAACAGAAACCACAAAATCTCAGACAAATCCTGAGAGTAAAAAGACAATCTTATAGATTTGATTTATTTATTGTCATGAGTATCTTATTACAAAATACAATGAGAACTGTTGCATGGTGTTGCCACTCTCCAGAACCATCTTAGAACACAGAAAAATAAATCAAAACACCGAATATAAAGGCAGAGAAATGAAGAAATAAAGTGTCCAATTTTGCAGTCCTTCTTGTTAAGTGCTCCGTCATGGACCATGGACCTGGTGGCCCAGCACGAGTCCCACTCACCGCACCGTCACCAGAATGAAAGTTGCCACTCTTTAGTGCCACCTTACCTCTACTGATGTAACTGGCATCAATTTTGTTACACACTTGATTATAAAACCAGAATAAAAAAGAAAAAGAAATAAAGTAAGCAAAGCTAAAAGGAATGAGAAACATCCAGATGTTAAAATCCTACTTAAGTCTTATCTCCATGCAGGCATCCAGGCCAAGCCACAGCTTTGAGCCTCAGGAGGAGCTGAGTGCTTGCTCCTGCTAACGCTACCATTTCTGATCTCCTCCTGCTGCCCCGGCCATCTCCAATTCTATAACTACCAGTGCCACAATCGAGTCCTGGAACATGCTTAGGAAGGGTCCATCACCAAATCCTCACTGAAGTGAAAGTGTTTAAACAAACAGGAGCAAAGAAAGAAAGAACAAAAGCAAAAAGAGAGAAAAGAAAGAAAATCAGACAGAAGCGAATGAGCTCAGGAGCCCGAATGCAGCACTGCTACTTCATTGCCATAATGAAGAGCAACAGAACCTATTCACTTAATAAGGTATCAACATATCAAGAAATGGTGTGACAGGCCAATACAGTGAACAGGTCAAATAGCAGATCCGATGAGTCAACATTAATGATGTGGAAACAAAAAGCTTCCCAAGCTTAAGCAGTGCCCACCCATTCATAAAAGAGTGTTACAGCTGTGAAACTATAAGTCCCTTCCAGACAAACACATACCTGTGGTAGGTCTGCAGCTCAATCATCTCTGTCGCAGAGTTCCTGAGCTGGAGTCTGAATTGCAAGCATTGTGGGGCACTGACGGAGGGGGTTCGAGGGATTGGGGGGGTAGGGTGGGGTGGGGTGGGGGGGAGGGGGTGCACTGAGGACTGGATGCTGTGTTCCAGGAGGCTGTCACATCACTTAGAACTTAGATGTAGTCAATAGTCAGGGTCAGTAGGCTGAGACCGTAAGCCAGGCAGGTATGTGAAACCTGCATGTGATAATCAAGGAGCTTCAGCTCCAAGCTTTCCAACAGATATGAAGCGCTTGTTATAACCTTGTTAAATATCTTGATAAATATTGATAGAATGTGGATGTTAGTCTGTGCCGTCAATGCAAACAAAGCAGAAGCCAACGTAGTTGATGACTTTAGTAGTAGACACACTTAGATAAGGGCATAAAGGAGAAAGTCATTTGGCCTTTTAATGACCAACCTGCAGGGAATAATCAGGTACAATCCCTGCACAATTTCTATAAAGAAAATACAATTGCTGCTGTCTGTTTAGATTTTCAAAACGAATTTGATAAGGTAGCACACATGAAATTCATTGTAAAAGTAAGGACAAATGTAATTATGACAAATTATGGTCATAAAATACAGAAGAAGGATGGAGATAGACCGGAAAGGTAAAACCTTAATGTTCAAAAGGTTACAGTAATAAAAAAAGAATGTAACAAAAATGTTCATTTGAAAAGTACAATTTTCATGCAATAGTTGGACAGTTTACCTGCACTAATTTTTGAGCATTCTAGTTAACCATGCTTCTTATTCTCCCTGAAGTTAATGTCAAGGAAGAGCACAGATTTTTTTCAAGGTATTTAGATAGCTATTTGAAAGGAGGTTATTAAACGAGCACATAGGAGACTAGGAATGAATCTGTATGGATGCAGATATCTTGAATTGTACAAATTGGTAATTTTTAATTAAAATGTTCAGAAATATTATGACATACCCCTGAAGCAGTTTGGATTTGAATCAGGCCTCCAGGCTCAGAGGTAGAGTCACTACCACTGCACCACAAGGGCCAATCCCTCAGATGATGACCTATCATCAGCAGCTGCATCAATGACCTTCCCTCCATCCTAAATTCGGAAGTAGGGATGTTTGCTGATGATTGCACAATGTTCACCATTATTTCTGACTCCTCAGACCCTGAAGCAGTTCTTGTTCAACTGCAACAAGATCTGGGCAATGTCCAGGCTTAGAGTGAAAAATAGCTAATAATATTCATGCCAGACAAATGCCAGTCAATGACCATCTCCACTAAGAGACATCCAACCACTGCTGATTTACATTCAATGGTGTTCCCATTGCTATAGCCCCATTATCAGCATCCCATGGGTTATCATTTGCCAAAAATTGTCCTGGACTAACCATTTAAATAAAATGGCTGCAAGAGCAGTACATTGGCATGAATTCTGCAGCGAGTATCTTACTTGCTTCATCCCCAAAGCCTGCTCACCACCCACGAGTTTAATTATGACCATGAATCCATTGCCGATTTTCAGAAAAGCCCAACTGATTCACTAACATCCTTTAGGAGAGTAAATTGCTACCCTTACTTGGTCTGGCCATTGTGTGGCTCTCGACCAACAGCAACATGGTTGACTCTTAACTGCCCTCTGGACAAATAGGGATGGGTAATAAATGCTGAGCTAGCTAGCAACACCTTAATTCCCTGCAAGAATAAAAAGAAGTCAGGAATTTGATGGAATACTCCACACTTGACTGGATGAGTGCAGCTCCAACAACCCAAGAAGCTTGACACCATCCAGGACAAAGCAGGGCACTTAATTGGTACCATAACCACAAACATCTCCTCCCTTCACCACCGACGTTCATTAGCAGCAGTGTGCACCTTCTGCAAGACGCACTGCAGAGATTCACCAATTCTCCTTCAAAGCACCTTGCAAAACCACAGCGACTTTCATCTGGAAGGACATGGGCAGCAGATGCATGGGAACGCCATAAACTGCAAATTCACCTCCAATCACTCACCATCCTGGCTTGGCAATATTCCTTTAGTTCCTTCATTGTTGCTGGTTCAAAAACCTGGAACGTCTTCCCTAATTACATTGTGGTCAACCTACAACACATGGACTGCAGTGATTCAAGAAAGCAGCTCACTGCCACATTCTCAAGGGCAATTACGTACAGGTAACAGCAACATTCATATCCCATGAATGAATGAAGAAAAGAGAAATACAGAGAAAAATGCCAAGATTTTCAAATCTTCTTTGGCACCGGAGGACTGAAGGACTGTCAATACTGTTCCTTTGTGAAAACAATGCAGAAACGACAGACCAGGAATTGATAATCCAGTCAGTAGAACCATAGTGATGTGGAAATTATTCAAAAGAATTCTCAGGGACACATTATATTCCAGCTTGGATAGATGCAGATTAAGCAGATATAGTGAGCATGGAAATATTAAAGGAAGATGAGATTTGACAAACATGAATGAACTTTTTTGTGGAAGTAACCATGATGCATGTAATTCCTCCAACGTAACCAACATAGACTTTAGGAAGGCTTTTGATAATGCTCCCCATGGCAGACGAGTCAAAAAAGTTGAAGACCATGTCATTCAAATTAAAGTTGCAAATTTGATGTAAATTTGACTGAGAAGCAGGAGGTAGAGTGTGATGGCAGAGGAATGTTCCTGTGACTGGAAGTCTCCTTCCAGTGTGATCCCACACAAGTTGGTGCTGTGGCTCTAGCTATCGGTGGTGTACATTTAATGGTTTGGACTTAAACATAGGGACCAGGTTCAAAAATTTTATGGATGACACAAAAATAGGTCAGGTGGTAAATAGTGAGGTAGAGAGCTGTAAACTACAGGAGGATATTGATGGAGCATTTATCTGGGCAGAGCAATATCAAATGAAATTAAATCCAGGAAACTGTCAGATAATGCAGTTAGGGAGGACTAACAAGGGAAAGGACTACATTATGAATGATAAGACCCGAGTAAGTACAGGAGATCAGAGGGACCTTGATATGCAGATTCAAACATCCTTGAAGGTTGTAGGTCAGTTAGATAAGTTAGTTAAAAAAAGCATATGGATACTTGCCTTTAGTGACTGAGGCATAGAATACACACTAAAAGATGAGGTTTTGCTGGAGCTGTGCAAAAATACTAATTTGGCTACAACTGGAATAATAATGGTCATCACATTATAGGCTGTAATGACATTAAAGAGAGTGCGGGGGACATTTGCCCGGATGCTGAGTGGTCTAGAGGTTATGAGCTATGAAGAAAGTTTCAAAAGGCTGAGGTTGTTTTTCTTGCAGCAGCAAAGATAGAGAGGGGACATGATAGTAGTCTATATGGTTAGAAGGGGCATAGATAGTGTGGTTAGGAAGGTGCTTGTTTTGCATTAGTCAAGGGGCAATGACTGAGGACATAGTTTTAAGATGAGGTAAGGGCTAAGCAGAGAAATGAGGAAAAATACTTTGACTTAGATGATGCTGGAAGTTTGGAGGTCACTGCCTGAAAAGGTGGTTGAGTCACAGACTCTTGCAGCATTTAAGCTGTATTTAGATATCCACTTGCATTGCTATAGCATCCTGGGCTATAGGCCAAAAACTGGAAATGATATTAGTGCAGTCAGATCTTTATTGACCGACATAGACACAATGGGATGAATGACCTCCTTCTGTGCTGTAAAAATCTATGAATCTATGTAGCATGCAGTTAGCTTCATACTGGAGATGAGGGGATGGTTAATTCATCTTTGTATGTAACCTGCAATCCTTGGTAACACACTTGCTCTCTCATCATTGTTGTGGAACAAATCAACTGCTTCACAGTGAGCAGCAGTGCATGACATTTTAGAAGGAGTTCTCAAAAATAACTTAAAAGCATTGGCTTGATAAGTTTCTATAAGTGGCGTGAAACGTGTTTTCCAAAGTTGATTCGACTGAAGTATCAGAATGTAGATGGTCAGCTTTAACTTTTCACAGGAACTTTAAAGTACATGAGAGTGTACAATACCCCAAGTAATTTGTAACCTTCATGCCTGGTACATTTGCTGAATTTGCTCTCTGAGTATAAAAGATTTTTTTTCAGATAGGATCCATTGCCCTACACTTGTGAGAATGTACAATGTATGTATGTAAGATGCCCAAAGATTAATGTAAAGGTGATGTCAGAGCTGAATTGAAAAGGGTGTTTGGGTGGATGCCAGTGATTGTGTTATATGTGAAATCTGGAATAAAGTTCCTCTAATTCCAACTGACTGAATCAATAAATAAAAGCAAGATGTTGAAGATTTGAAATAAAAACTTACACTGCTGGAGAAATTCAGTTGTAAACAATCATTGGACTCAAAATATTAACTCTGCTTCTCTCTCCACAGATGCTGCCAAACCTAATGAGTTTCTCCAACATTGTCTGCTTTTATTCCCGATTTTGTGTTTCCAGGCAGTATAGTGGCCATGATCTCCGTGTGCATTGCTTGATGTGCAGTGCACAATTTCCAGGATCAATGCAGAACTGGAATTTAAAGGATTCAGAGATGTTTTGGATGAAATCACAATGGACAGGAGCAGCACACAGATTCAGGGAAGTGTATATTGAATTACTTTCGAATGTAGTTAGGATCAGGAGGGATATATTTTCTCCAGCAAGAAACCTGGATAATGTGTTTTTTTGTACTGCTGCAGTGAATATAGCAGCAGAAGTCTAGCATCCTCTTATTGGCATGCATGAGTTGTTTAAAACAGGGATAGGATGGCACAGCATCTTCATAGCCAGGTACCAGATACAACTAATTTGCTGCTAACCTGACATCGCATCACCCTGTCAGATAATGTGAACTATAGCAAGCAAATTTGGAACAGCACAAGTCCATTAGACATCCATGTCACTCCACAAAGTTTAGATTAGATTAGATTACAGTGTGGAAACAGGCCCTTCAGCCCAACAAGTCCACACCGACCCGCCGAAGCGAAACCCACCCATACCCCTACATTTACCCCTTACCTAACACTACGGGCAATTTAGCATGGCCAATTCACTTGACCCTGCACATCTTTGGGCTGTGGGAGGAAACCGGAGCACCCGGAGGAAACCCACGCAGACACGGGGAGAACGTGCAAACTCCACACAGTCAGTCGCCTGAGGCGGGAATTGAACCCGGGTCTCTGGCGCTGTGAGGCAGCAGTGCTAACCACTGTGCCACCGTGCCGCCCACTAGTTGAGGTGATAAGATGCATCCTTTGCTATAACCTTATTTAAAGACTGAGTCAACAACTTGTGCATAACATGCTTTGTCTTATTTTTGCAGAGGTTGAGTTTGTGGAAGTGCAATGCAGTTTTTTTGGAGCTTGATAATAACTGGAGGTCACGGTCAGGGAGGATGATGACATATCTGTGTCAGGTAAAGGAGGCTATTTTTACAGTGCTTCTCATTCTGCAGGTTGACCAGGAATTTGAACATCAAATGCAAAGACAGAAACCACTGCACAAAGGAAAGTGGAGGGATCACCACAGAAGAGCCTATCAGAGTCATTGAGTCATAGAGATGTACAGCACGGAAACAGACCCTTCAGTCCAACTTGTCCATGCCGACCAGATATCCCAACCCAACTTGGTCTCACCTGCCAGGGACTGGCCCATATCCCTCCAAACTCTTCATATTCATATACCCATCCAGGTGCCTTTTAAATGTTTCACTAGTCTCCACCACTTCCTCTGGCAGGTCATTCCATACACGTACCACCCTCTGTGTGAAAAAGCTGCCCCTTAGGTCTCTTTTATATCTTTCCCCTCTCACCCTAAATCTATGCCCTCTATTTCTGGACTCCCCCATGCCAGGGAAAAGACTTTATCTATTTATCCTATCCATGTCCCTCATAATTTTGTAAACCTCTATAAGGTCACCCCTCAGCCTCCGGTGCTCCAGGGAAAACAGCTCTCGATTATTCAACCACTCCCTTTAGCTCAAATCCTCCAACCTTGGAAACATCCTTGTAAGTCTTTTCTGAATCCTTTCAAGTTTCACAACATTTTTTCAAAAGCTAGGGCCGGTTTCCTTCGAGCGCCGGAGGCTAAAGGGTCACTTTATAGAGGTTTATAAAATCATGAGGGGCATGGATAGGATAAATAGATGAAGTATATTCCCTGGGGTGGGGGATTCCAGAACCAGAGGGCATAGGTTTAGGATGAGAGGGGTAAGATATAAAAGAGACCTAAGGGGCAACGTTTTCATGCAGAGGGTGGTACGTGTATGGAATGAGCTGCCAGAGGAAGTGGTGGAGGCTAGTACAATTGCAACATTTAAAAGATATCTGAATTGTATATGAATAGGAAGGGTTTAGAGGGATATGGGCCAATTGTTAGCAAATGGGACTAGATTGGGTTGGGATATCTGGTCGGCATGGACAAGTTGGACCAAAGGGTCTGTTTCCATGTTGTACATCTTTAATACTCTATGACTCTAAGTCTGATGCTGATTGTTCAAAAGTCTGGCTATGAATAATAGGGGCCAAGCTTGAGTGCCATGGAGTATTTTAATTTCCCTCTGCTGCAAATGCAGGGAGAGGGAGGCTGATTTGATTTGGCTGTCTGTATCTGGGTTACAACAATATTCACCCAAAAATTCACCTTAGTCTACCATTCCACCTGGAAGATAGCACATTGAATAATGTTTTAGTCTCTCTGTATTCAGCTGAAATGACAGAGGGAGGATTCCGATATGACCAGTTTCCTCATTTCCCCTCCCCCCACCCTGTCTCAGTTGAACTCGGATTTCACCAGTTTCCTCATTTCCCCTCCCCCCACCCTGTCTCAGTCAAATTCATCGAATTCAATACCACCTTCCTAACCTGCAATCTTCTTCCCGACCTCTCCGCCCCCACCCCAGTCTGACCTATCACCCTCACCTTGGCCTCTTTCCACCTATCACATTTCCGACGCCCCTCCCCCAAGTCCCTCCTCCCTACCTTTTATCTTAGCCTGCTGGACAAACTTTCCTCATTCCTGAAGAAGGGCTTATGCCCGAAACGTCGATTCTCCTGTTCCCTGGATGCTGCCTGACCTGCTGCGCTTTTCCAGCAACACATTTTCAGCTGAAATGACAGTCCAGTTATATGGCAATATGCTCAGTGTGTACTATCTATAAGGTGTGCTGCATAAATTTGCCAAATCTCCTCAGACAACACCTGCTAAACCCATGAGCACTTCCAGCTAGAAGGAGAAGGGTAACAGATCGATGGGAACACTACCATATGGAAGTTTACCTCAAAGCCACTCACCATCCTGACTCTCACTAGGTCAAAATCCTGGCACTCCCTCACTAACAGCATTGTGGATCTACCTACAGCACATGGATTGCAATGATTTCAGAGGCAGGTCACCACCATCCTCTCAAGGGTAATGTGGAATGAACAATAAATGCTGTCCAGCAAATGACGCCTATGTCCCACAAGAGAATTAAAAAAACTATGGCACTGAGGGAATACTGCTATCACAGTTCTGAAATTCCACACAGATAGCTGGTATATGACTTTAGTATTTACCTCCATGAAGTATAATGGGACAGGACTTCTGGTCACCAATCTGAACTTGGAAGGGTGGATATATTGCAGGATGCAGAATGTTGAAATTAATCACAGTATCCAAATAGGGTGGTCAGAACTGTATTTTCCCCAGCCAAGTTACCCTACAGTTTTAAAGAAACTGACACAGACCCAAAACCAAGTCTAACAATGCAAGAGTTACTCATGTAAGTAAAAAAATCTCTGTGAGCTGAATGATAAATATGTATAACTTTCCATTACATCTATCAGCGAAAAGATGACTCATAGTATAAAAATCTGGACAGAAACTTCAGGTATCACAAAAACAAACAAGGTTGTGCATTTCTATGGAAAGGAAGGAATGGGCTGGTTGAAGACATTTCATTTTCACGTGGAACATGATGAATCCTGTATAATTTTAAATGCTCGTATTCTTCACAATGATCGATGTTTAATCTCTTGCCTTCTATTTGTCCTCCTACGTGTCATTAATTGTGAGTCCATTTTTCTGCACTTCCCAAATTTTCTCTTCTTAATGCAATGCTGAGCTGGAGGGGGTCGGGAAAGAGATTTGTGCTGACTTCAGCTATTGCAGACAAAGCCCCAAAACTTTAATATTTAGTGAAAGCTAGAATTAGATGTGTTGAGTTATGGGTGATCAATCTGCTTTGTCATTTTTCTGACCAAGCAGTGAATATAAAAATTACCCCCTTGTGTGTGATTTATATTGGTGAATCAAGCACTATTCTATTCACATAGCTTAAGTGCTGGACTTGTACATTTCAGAATTTAATGTTATGATATTACTTAATTTGATGTCGTTAAAAAATTGTTGAATAAATCTACGGAATTTCAAGTCTTCATCTCAACTATATTTTATTATCTCCTTCAAGGATGTGCCAATTTTAGAATATCTCCTCATTTGTTGATATTTGGAATTCATATAGGCGCATTATTTCATACGTTGTAATCATTTATAAATAATATGTTCAATTAGTAGCAATTACTGATGTACCTCCACCATTCTTTATGAAAGAATAATTGGCCATTGTAAATTAAAGTGTTTTATTCCTATTGTCATTTAGACACTCTCATAAAAAAAGACATGAAATTTAAATCCAGCTGATGTTCAGCAAAGTATCAGCCATTGGTTCTGAAAGAATTAATGCTGGAGTCTATAATAGGCACCATCTAATTGGATGATGAATTACAAGCTTGGGCGGGATAAGGCAAAATATCTTAGGGTCTTGTGGAGTGGAGACCCATATCTACAGGTCACATTTCCACAGTCTTAGTGAAAAATGTCAAAAAAGAAACCGTGTAACTTTCTAATTGCTGTCATGTAGTAATCTAAAAAATGCTCTTGGGTTCTGAAGAGTCATATCAGACTCAAAACATTAATTCTGTTTCTCTCTCCACAGATACTGCCAGACCTGCTGTGTTTCTCTAGCAATTTCAATTTGCTTCAGATTTCCAGCATCTGAAGTATTTTGCTTTTACATGCAATAATCTGTATCTATTTAAAACAAAAGCATCTATTTGTAAAGACTCAATTTTTTGTCCTCTGTGACAGCAAACCATTTTGGCCCTCAGACATTGACACAGGCAAGATGAGTATTGGTAACAACTTTCTACACACAAATACACATGGTGTACAGCCATGGCTTCACATCACAAGGTGTAAAAGAGAAACAAAAATGTATTCAAGAGAAGTTATCAGAAAGCTAAATAAGTTTACAGCTTTAAGGACTTTACAGGATTAAGCATGATACACACAATCAGAAGATGCAAGTGCTTTAAGAAAATATGATGTGGATGTGCCAGTGTTGGACTGATGTGAGCAAAATTAAAAATCACACAACACCAATAGGTTTATTTGCAAGTACAAGTTTTTGGACCACTGCTCCTTCACCAGGTAGCTAGTGGGGCAGGATCATAGGACACACAAATCATAGGAGAGTGTGAGAGAGAGAGAGAGTCTGTGTGTGTGTGTGTGTGTGTGGAGGGGGGGGGGTGGGGGGTGGGGAGGGGGTTGGGTGGAAGGGGGTGGGGTGCTGTGGAGAGAGTATGTGCGTGCTTGTGAGTGTGACAGAGTATATGCCTGTGAGAGGGCATGCTTGTGTGTGTGTGTGTATGTGTGAGCGAATAGCATAGTGAGGTCACCTATAGTGCAATATGAACACAAGATCCTAGTTGGGGGTCATCCTCATGGGTATCAAACTTGGCTATCAACCTCTGGGTGGCATGGTGGCACAGTGGTTAGCACTGCTGCCTCACAGCGCCAGAGACCCGGGTTCAATTCCCGACTCAGGCGACTGACTGTGTGGATTTTGCACATTCTCCCCGTGTCTGCGTGGGTGGGTTGCGCTTCGGCGGGTCGGTGTGGACTTGTTGGGCCGAAGGGCCTGTTTCCACACTGTAATGTAATGTAATCTAATCTAATCTCTGCACAGTGAATCTGTGTTGTTGCATATCCCAAAGTCCACTTTGGAGGCTGGTCACCCAAAGATTCGAGGCCGAATGTCCCTGACCACTGAAATGTTCCCCAATTGGAAGGGAACATCCCTGTCTGATGATTGTTGCGCGGTGTCCTTTCATCTGTTGTCATAGTGTCCGCTTGATCTCACCAATGTACCATGCCTCAGGGCATCCTTGCCTGCAATGTATGAGATAGACAACACTGGTCAAGTCACATGTGTACCTGCCGCGCCCGTGGTGGATGGTGTCCCCACATGTAATGGTGGTATCGATGCAGACATTGACACATCTTGCAGTGATTGCCATGACAGGGTTGTTCGGTGTTGTGGTTAATGTTGTCCTGAATGCTGTGCAGTTTGCTGCGAACAATGGTCTGTTTAAGGTTTGGCGTTTGTTTAAAGGCGAGAAGTGAAGGCGTAGGGAGGATCTTGGTGAGGTCCTCATCCTCATTGATAATGTGTTGCACACTGCGGAGAACCTGGTGTAGTTTCTCCACTCCCAGAAAGTACTGGACAGTGAAGGGTAGCCTATTGGTCATTTCCCATGTCTTTCTCACTGTGGCATATCAGAATTGCAGTGAGTGCCACTGGCATAGTGACCAGACAAAATAAACAGACAGCTGCAGTGGGAAATTGAGGGCTATAGAAATGTTCTATATGGAGGTCATAACACAATATTACAAAGCAGAATTAAGGTGAGAAAAGGGGCAACTTATAAGTTAAGTTAGACAGATTTTAGCTGAAGAAGGTTACGCCAACATATGAGTGAGAGATACATCATTTAAACAATAGTTTTCATGGAAAGAAATTATTAAGGATACAAATATAGGCTTCACTTAGAAAGTCAGAAAAGAAGGGACATAAAATGTAGAAACACAAACATTTTCCTTATGAAAAAGCAGGAATCCTCTATCTTGCCACTGGACAGCAGAAAACAGCCATTTTGATCATGAGCATGTGAGGAATGGCAGGTACTCAAGGAGATATTCCATAACATGGAAAAACGAAACATTCCAGTGAGGAAAACACATTGTCAAGTGGGATGGATACACCGTCCATAGCAAAAGTTAAAAAGTTAAGGAGTGTATGATATATTTTTTTAAAATACAGTTCTGTGAAAGGTAGTGACAGGTCAGAAAAATGGACAGGAAAACAATTAGCTTTAAGAGTAATATGGAGAGGAAAACTGGAGTAGAAGTCAAAGCTAGCTCAAAATTAAAAAAAGGTTAGACTATATACAGATTTTTAATACTATTTACCTTTTTAAAATTTAAGTGTTGGTCTCCAAGAAAGTAAGGGCTCCAGCCCGAAATGTCAATTTTCCTGCTCCTTGGATGCTGCCTGACTTACTGTGCTTTTCCAGCAACACACTCTCAACTCTGATCTCCAGCATCTGCAGACCTCACTGTTTCCAAGAAAGTAAAGCTAGCAAATTTATAATGGAAAGTGGAGAAATCATGGATAAATTGAACAGATTTTTTTTCCTTGGTTTCACTAGGGTCATAAAGTCATAGAGTTGTACAGCATGAAAACAAACCCTTCGGTCTGACTTGTCCATGCCAACCAGATATTCTAATTTAATCTATTCCCTTTTCCAGCACTTGGCCCACATCCCTCTAAACCATTCCTTTTAAATGCTGTAATTGTACCAGCCTTCACCACTTCCTCTGGTAGCTCATTCCATACATGCACCGCCCTATGCGTGAAAATGTAATCCCATAGGTCCCTTTTAAGTCTTTTCCCCCTCACCCTAAATCTATGCACTCCAGTTCTGGATTCCCTCAACCCAGGGAAAAAGATCTTGTCTACTTACCCTATCCATGCCTCTCCTGATTTTATAAACCTCTGCAAGGTCATCTCTCAGCCTCTGGCGCACCAGGAAAAATAACCCCAGCCTATTCAGCCTTTCTCCATCTCTCAAACTCTCCAACCCTGGCAACATCCTTGTAAATCTTTTCTTAACCCTTTCAAATTTCACAACATCCTTCCTATTAGAGGGAGACCAGAATTGCATATAATTTTCCAAAAGTGGCCTAACCAATGTCCTGTACACCCGCAACATGACCTCCCAACTCTTATATTCATATTCAAATTACATCACTGAAATACTTGAAGATCATGCATTGAAAGGGAAGAAGGAATCTTAAATAATTACAATTATCAGGAAAATTATGCTGAAAAATAATGAGAAGTAAAAGTCAAATCTTGAGGAAATTATCTTCGGGTTTTAAATAAAATAGTTGCTGAGAATGTAAGTGCATTGGTTTAAATTTTCAACATTTCCTAAATTTCCCCAGATTCCAGATTGCAAAATAATAAATAGAACTGAACTATTCAAGAAAAGAGGGAGATCCCAAGCAGAAAACTACAGGGAAATAGCCACTTTGCAGTACAGAACGTGAGTATTGCCGAAGAAAATGCATTTTATTGAAGATCTTTTGCTTTGCCCTCGTCAGGACAATTTGCAAGAAATACCAAAATCAAGAGAAAACAACATTTATACTACTTGAAAGGAAAATGCTGATTGGGAGAGACATTGCCTTGGAGAATGCTTTGCTTAAATTTCAATTCAGGCAGGTCATAGGCATATGGACGTATAGAAAATAGGACGTAGGTCATTTGGCCACTTGGGCCTGCTCTTCCATTTATTAGGATCATGGCTGACCATTCAATTCAATAACCATTTGCTACTTTTCCCTCAAAGCATATTATCCCTTTATCCCCAACTGCTATCTTCAAGTCCCTCTAGAAAAAGGGTTGACTCTGAGTGGTCAAGACATTGCTCTGAGAAATGAACTGGAGAATGACTATCATTGTTAAGATAAAACAAGGTCAGAGAGTGTGTGACTACTTTTGTTCTGTCTGTAAACAGTATGGAGTCAGCTATTACGAGGGGGCATAGCTTTAAATTAAGGGATGGTAGGTATAGGGGTAGATTCTTTACTCAGCGAGTCGTGAGTTCATGGAATGCCCTGCCAGTAGCAGTGGTGGACTCTCCCTCTTTATGGGCATTTAAACGGGCATTGGATAGGCATATGGAGGATAGTGGACTAGTGTAGGTTAGGTGGGCTTGGATCGGCGCAACATCGAGGGCCAAAGGGCCTGTACTGCACTGTATTTTTCTATGTTCTATGTTCTATGTAGAACCCAGCTATAATCCTAGCTTCTAGCGCATACAGGTTTGTCAAAATGCAAGATGAACTGACATACTTAAATTGTGTCAGCAGAATTCTTTGTGCATGCAGGATTATATAATGAATGCCAACCAATTGTGGAATCATATCTAGTGATTGACACTGTGTTGTGAGTTTTGCAAGAGTGATGTGATTGGGGATGATCAGTACTTAGCTTGTTGTAAACAGCCAAAGGGGTATCACAGCATTGTGTAAGCATGAAACAGGAGTTGAGGTCACAATCAGATCCGCCATATTTTCCTTGAATGGTAGTGGAAACTTAATATGCCAAAAAAACTACTCTTTCTCTTGTTCATAATATCACATGTTACTGTCCACTTCTGCTTTGATCTGCTTTCAAGATTTTATGAATAAACAAATAAAACAAATGGAGGAGGACAGTGGCTCAGTAGTTAGCACTGCTGCCTCACAGCACCAGGGTCCTGGGTTCGATTCCTGTCTGCGTGGAGTTTGCACATTCTCCCTGTGTCTGGGTGGGTTTAGTCTGGATCTTCCAGTGAGTGGTAATCATTCCTTTTTCTTCCTTTTTTACATTCTCCAGTCTCTGGATTGTTGGAGAATGGATGTGTGACTCAAGGTGTGTGTTGAAAACCACAAAAGTCCCAATGCGTTCCCCTCCAAGGGGATTATCTGGAAAGTTCTGATGGACCGTTACCTGCTTTCTGCAAATCGCCATGGAAGTCTCCCAATTCTAAGCAAATGTGAGGGAGTTGTACAGTTCGGCAGCATCTAATAGCCACCCTGTAAAGCAGGAAGCTACAGGTAAATGGTAACTTAGTAGTACAAAATTCATGTGTTACCTCAATAAGGACACGTTTTCCTAGTTTTCCAAGAAAACAATGCTACGATGCATTAAAAAGAAGTCTTCACTTTTTCTTCCTAATTTAGCCGAATGGAGTAAGGATGGTGAAGTTTCCTTTTTTTTATCAATTTTAAAGATTCCAAGAGGACTTCCAAAATCATTTAAAATAACTGAATTGATAACTATCCACATTTTACAATGATGACCACAAATGCCAACAGGCTGTATAAATTGCCCTTTGCAAAAGTGAAATAGTTTGCGTTAGTGCAAGATTTCAATAAACTGTTAATGAAAAATAAAGGTCATATGCAAATTGTGCAGATGGTAAAAGTAAACAAGATCAAACCACTAACTTAAGTTAATAATATTGGCATATGCATGCTGTCTGAAGCTTCTACAATATGCACCATTTTGAGCAAGGCATAGATTCTATTTTTAAGAAGGCATGTAATACATCATTAGATACCAAGGTCAAGACTCATTATTTACTTAAAATGCTAAAAATGCAACCTAACAACAAACAGGCATTCAGTTAACGTTTGCTAACAGAATAATCATGGCTAAACTTGAAAATTACAATCAGAAATAATATTCAGTTCCTCTGTAACCTATCAGAAAAATATGTGAAGAGATACAATATAGCAAAAGATATGTTGGCATTTTACAATTTTCTCATTGATAATATTCAGAGAGCTATTTGGAAAGGTTCATGAATGCAATGACCAATGTGGCAGTGTTCCGTGACGCAATATAATAAAATACCCAGGGGGAGCAATAGGTTCTCTCAACGTCAGGACCAATCCAGCAGCTCTGACTTTGGTATGATAAATGTTGCAATTAGAGCTGTCAAACAGTGTGTAGACCAATATGTTCCAAATTCTGGCATGAATTAACCCTCGGATGTTTGTGAAATAAAATGTAAACAAATATATTACTGATGTCGATCCTATCCTCCACATGAAAGGGCTCAAACATTATAAATTAACAGCAGTCAAAACTTACGAATAAAGAAAATCTCACATTGTTGAACTGCAGATTTGAACATTATGTTAAAAAATATTTATTTTCATTGCTTCTGAGGCGTTCCAATGTGGTACATTATCAAAAGAACTTAAGGAAATGTGAATAAAGGCAAAATGTTGTTTTCCATTTCTGGTCTTTTGTATATCAGACTGCATAACCTGTACAACAAGGAGTCAGGTTCTTGTTGAGACAGATGTCTTAAAGTTTATTTGCAACACTAACTACATGTAAAGTCACAATATCACAGACTTACATACATAATCTTTGTTCTGTGCTTACTGATGTTGTATACACATCGCCAACTGATTTCAGACAGTACGCAGATTCCATTGCATTAAGAACTTGACAGAGGGTGTGCTAGCTATCTTTATACTGTCTTCATGCTGTCATGTACTGCCTTAAAGGTATAGGCCTATATGGTCTGGAATATCTGCCACAATAAAAAAAATCCTATTTTTCATTTAAAGAAGTACAACTTTCTTTTCTGATAAAGGATGTTCTTTACATTCATTTAATGTCTTGGTGGACATATGACACTACCAGATCTGATCCTTACTCAGTTATTATAATTTGGCAGTGTAGTTTCTCTCAGTGGTATGCTATTTGTTTTTATGGATGGATGTGCATATTTGGTATAAATATGTGAGTGCTGTCTGGTATCTTCAATATTCAAGTTATCATCCTGTGTAGTCAACACTAGATAATATGCACTTTAATTTGTTGTCCATTTTTTTTGCAGGACTTGACCTTTGCTAATTATACTTGACCAGGTTATAGTCCAACAGGTTTATTTGAAATCACAAGCTTTCGGAACACAGCCCCTTCATCAGGTCGAGACTTCAAAAGTTTGTGATTTCAAATAAACCTGTTGGACTATAACCTGGTGTCATATAGCTTCTGCCTTTCCCCACCCCAGTCCAACATCGGCACCTCCACTGGAATCTTTGCTCATTCCAACTTCATGTGATCTCATCTGGATGCCTCAATGTAGTATACTTCCATGCACCAATGTATTTGTATGAAAACATCTGATGCTAGTTCGAGTGGGAGAACTACCTGCTTGTTGATCGTGTACTTGTATCATTTTCACCCTGATTTTCAACAATGCATCATGTACATGTGATTGGATGTATTACATGGATCTGTCTTCCAAACATTAGAATGACAGGTAAAGGCAAAATATTGGTTGAAGTAGTAACACATAGCTTTAATGCAGCTGCCTGAAAATCTTGCCAAGTCTCTTTACATTTAATGATCAGTGGGTTTAAACAGTGTATTCTATAAGACCATTCAATTGAAATGAGAAGAAATAATATACTGAACACCCTATTACCTGCACATATTTTGCACTCATGTGCTGTAGACTGTCATGGGAAACAATTTATAGGGTTACACTGAGCAACAAGACAGGCCAACAAGAGGTGAGGCCATACTGGATTTGGTTCTGGGTAACGAACCAGGCCAGGTGTTAGAATTAGAGGTAGGTGAGCACTTTGGGGATAGTGACCATAATTCGGTGATTTTTACACTTGTGATGGAGAGGGATAAGTGTGTACTACAGGGCAAGAATTATAGCTGGGGTAAGGGAAATTATGATGCGGTGAGGCATGACTTAGGATGTGTGGCTTGGAAAAGTAGACTCCAAGGCAAGAGTGTAAATGATATGTGGAACTTGTTCAAGGGGCAACTATTGAGTGTCCTTGATAATTATGTACCTGTCAGGCAGGTAGGAAAGGGTCGTGCGAGGGAGCCGTGGTTTAATAAGGAATTGGAATCCCTTGTTAAATGGAAGAGGGCGGCCTATCTCAAGATGAGACGTGAAGGTTCAATTGGGGCGATTGAGAGTTATAGGGTAGCCAGGAAGGACCTGAAGAGAGAGCTAAAAGCAGCAAGGAGGGGACATGAAAGGTCCTTAGTAGATAGGATTAGGGAAAACCCTAAGGCTTTCTATAGGTATGTTAGGAATAAAAGAATGACTAGGGTAGGAATAGGTCCAGTCAAGGATAGTAGTGGGAAGTTGCGTGTGGAGGCGGAAGAGATTGGGGAGACACTGAATGAATACTTTTCTTCAGTATTCACTCAGGAACAGGGCATTGTTGTCGATGAGAATACTGAGGCACAAATAAGTAGAATGGATGGCTTTGAGGTATGTAGAGAAGAGGTGTTGGAAATCCTGGAAAAGGTGAAAATAGATAAGTCCCCTGGGCCTGATGGCATTTATCCTAGGATTCTCTGGGAAGCAAGGGAGGAGATTGCAGAGCCATTGGCCTTGATTTTTATGTCCTCTTTGTCTACAGGAGTAGTCCCAGAAGACTGGAGGATAGCAAATGTGGTTCCCTTGTTCAAAAAGGGGAGTAGGGATAGCCCTAGTAACTATAGGCCGGTGAGTCTCACTTCTGTTGTGGGCAAAGTCTTAGAGAGAATTGTAAGGGATAGGATTTATGCACATCTAGATAGGAATAATGTGATCAAGGATAGTCAGCATGGTTTTGTGAAGGGCAAGTCGTGCCTCACAAACCTTATTGAATTCTTTGAAAAGGTGACGAAGGAGGTTGATGAGGGGAAAGCGGTAGATGTGGTATATATGGATTTTAGTAAGGCGTTTGATAAGGTTCCCCATGGTAGGCTACTGCAGAAAATACGGAGATATGGCATTGAGGGTGAGTTGGAGGTTTGGATTAGGAATTGGCTGGATGGAAGAAGACAGAGGGTAGTAGTTGATGGCAAAGTTTCTTCATGGAGTGCCGTCACTAGCGGTGTTCCGCAAGGATCTGTTTTGGGACCATTGCTGTTTGTCATTTTTATAAATGACCTGGAAGAGGGGTTAGAAGGTTGGGTGAGCAAGTTTGCGGATGACACGAAAGTCGGAGGAGTTGTTGACAGTGAGGAAGCATGTGGCAGGTTACAGCAGGATATAGAGAAGCTGCAGAGCTGGGCAGAAAGGTGGCAGATGGAATTCAATGTAGCTAAGTGCGAGGTGATTCACTTTGGGAAGAATAACAAAAAGATGGGGTACTGGGCTAATGGTCGGATACTTGGTAGTGTGGATGAGCAGAGGGATCTTGGTGTCCATGTACACAGATCTCTGAAAGTTGCCACCCAGGTAAATAGTGCGGTGAGGAAGGCATATGGCGTACTGGCTTTTATTGGTAGAGGAATTGAGTTCCGGAGTCCTGAGGTCATGATGCAGTTGTATAAGACTCTGGTACGGCCGCATCTGGAATATTGTGTGCAGTTTTGGTCGCCATACTATAGGAAGGATGTGGAGGCATTGGAACGGGTGCAGAGGAGGTTTACCAGGATGTTGCCTGGTATGGAAGGAAAATCGTATGAGGAAAGACTGAGGCACTTGGGGCTGTTTTCACTAGAGAAAAGAAGGTTTAGGGGTGACTTGATTGAGGTGTACAAGATGATTAGGGGGTTAGATAGGGTCGACAGTATGAACCTTTTCCCACGTATTGAGTCGGGTATTACAAGGGGGCATAGCTTTAAATTAAGGGGGGGTAGATATAGGACTGAAGTTAGGGGTAGGTTCTTCACTCAGCGAGTCGTTAGTTCATGGAATGCCCTGCCAGTAACAGTGGTGGACTCTCCCTCTTTATGGGCATTTAAGAGGGCATTGGATAGGTATATGGAGGATAGTGGGTTAGTGTAGTTTAGGTGGGCTTGGATCGGCGCAACATCGAGGGCCCAAGGGCCTGTACTGCGCTGTATTCTTCTATGTTCTATGTTCTATACTGAATATGGTGTTCAATGTGACAACACTATTGCACTTAGGTGATAGCTTTGGTTTGGTGCATCCTCTCTCTGCCTTCTCAATCATCAGCAACCTCGGTAGGTCACTATTGACCAGAAATTTAATTAGATCAGTTCATTTACATATAGTGGCTACAGGGTCAGGGAAAGCAGGGAGAGGCTGTGGGGTGCTCATCATTCCCAGAGATCATGCCATTTTACCAGCAGTGGAGAAGATGAAGGATGTCTAGAAGGCAATTGAGATTATATAAATGGCCAATTAAGGGCTATTAATGTTCTCATTGACATCTTACAAATGGTCACTCTACTCTATGTGTAAGGACTGGTTTTTTTTGATTGTGTAACATGCAAAAAAACTGGTTTAAAAATCAAGGATTAAGGAATGCATCTCTGTACATTGTAAAAGCAGGTTAGCTGACACATATTGGAAGTATTGTTTATGTTACTGCTTGTTAAACAATGAGAGAATTTTAATTAGCAAACTGATATGTTAATGGATCGTTTTTGTTTAACTGTTACTAGGATATAATTACTTGTAATAAATGTTAATTCACATTACTTACAGAAACCTGATCAGTATTTTATGTCAACCTGGATCTAAATAACAGGTACATAGGGGAATTTTGCATACTTTATAAAATCTTTAACTTTTGTGATGAGTCCAGTAATAACTGGGTCAAAGGGGCTAATTTGTTTACAGTGATACAGCATCAACAGCAATTAGATGCAAGTTATATTCATTCATTAGACATTATTATTAGACAACAGGAGGCCTATTAATAAGAATCGGTACTCCACATGATCCAAAGCTGCCATATTCATACCCAACTGTGTGTGGCATCATCAGATTGGGTGAAGTTTAATCAGCATTAACCTTTTGAAAACCATGATCTTATACAACATTCTGTAATAGGCTTATATGAAGTACAATGAGAGTTAGCTTTTGCAGGGAATAAGCATCTGTTGAGCCTAATGGCCTGTTTCAATGCTGTATATTACATGCAAAAACTGTTTTTCTGATGTATTATCAATATGAATGTTTGTCATCTTCTCACTGAAAATTTATTTTTATAATATTAGCATTACCTGGAAATTTCAAAGTATTTTCTAGTGCTCATTGCATTCATTATACTGAAGCAAATGGACATGCAACAGGTCATAGTCATAGCCATAAAATGATACAGATTTAAAGCACAGAAAAAGGCCCTTTGGCTCATCATGTCTGTGCCAGTTAAAAAAACACATGGAACTATTCTAATCCCATTTTCCAGCATTGGTTTTGTATGCCTTGGCATCACAAGTACATGAGGAGAAAGTGAGGTCTGCAGATGCTGGAGATCAGAGCTGAAAATGTGTTGCTGGAAAAGCGCAGCAGGTCAGGCAGCATCCAGGGAACAGGAGAATCGACGTTTCGGGCATAAGCTTCCTGAAAAAGGGCTTATGCCCGAAACGTCGATTCTCCTGTTCCCTGGATGCTGCCTGACCTGCTGCGCTTTTCCAGCAACACATTTTCATCACAAGTACATATCTAAACACCTCTTAAATATTATGATGGTTTCTGCCTTTACTACCTTTATAGGCAGTGAATTCCAGATTCCCACCACTTTCTGGGTGAAACCAAAATTTCCACACATCTCCTTGAAAACCTTTTCCCCTTACCTGAAATCTGTCACCCCAGTCGTTGATCCTACCATCAAGGGGAAAAGTTACTCCCTGTCTTGGTGTAGAAAAGCTTACTCTGAGGTGACCAGCAATATATGCACTGAATAAGAGTCTGATTATTCCTGTTTTGTCAAAAGTGAAAATGCTTGAAGAACTAGATCAAGTGATCAAAGAATATCTCAGTTTAAAGTTATTTATTATTGAGAAACAATTCAAATTTAACAAGTGGAGATGTAGCGATGATAAAGATGTTTCTTCATTTCTGGAAGAACTGAGGAAGTTGTCTGAAACAAGTGACTTTAGAGAGTTTCTTGATGATATATCAAGATGCTTTGAATTTAACTGATGCAGGGGATACTATTGACAGAGGAATGTTTCAAACATGATGGAGATCTTGAAATAGTACTTCAGGAGGTAATTGTTGTCAGGCATGCTAATGAGTTATGGAATGAGCTGAGTTGCCAATAATAGTACAGACAGAAATACAGGTAACCAGCATCCACACACAGATATTATGTAAGAATGTTAATTTTTTAATGTCTTATATTCAAAGCAATTTGCTAGATTTTGCCTGAAGCCAATAAGTATTGCTAACATCAAAGTACTCAGAACAACACAATAGGCATATCGCAAGATAATACTGTGAGGAATCGACTAAAGAAAAATTTAAAGTGCCTCCATTACTCACTGAATTCAATGAGGAAACTGAAAAAGAAATCAAGCCATGTGATGGAAGATTTTTTTTAAAAGTATATATTTTCAAGTACATTCAATAATGGGAATGGGCCAGAATGAAATTATGATTCCTTTTGATTAGAAGATATGAATTGTGAATTTGCATTGGACACCACACTGGCAAGGATTAATTCTGGCATCATAATACAAGAAGTTTTCCCAATATTGCTCTACAAATAAACAAATTGCTTCGGGGGTTATTCTAATTTGCTCATTTTTGAGAATTTTCTGACTATTATACAAAAAGGCAAAGTAAACAATTGAGGAAAATTTCTCTAATGAAAATTGGGAAGTCCAAAGTCTCAACCTTCTGCTCCTGTCACAAAATCAGGTTCTGTATTTATCAACTCCATCCCTCTCCTTAGCAGCTCTCTTAAGTTGAACCAGACTATTGACAATCTTGGTGTCATATTTGACCCCAACTTCACTATTTCACCACATTTCCACGCAATACTATAACTATCTATTTCCACCTGATTAATATTGCATTACTCCAATTGTCCCTCAGCTCATCTTCTGCTAAAATCTTCATTCAAGTCTTTTCCACCTCTCAACTTGATTATTTCAATTTGTCACCATTGCCATTAAACTCATTGGTCTACATCGGTTCCTTGTTCAACAGTGCCTTGACTTTAAAATGTGCATTATTGTTTTCAATTTAATCCACTGCTTCACTCTAATCTATCCCTCTATCAATGTAATTTACAACGCTTTTAATTATCTGCATTCTTCTAATTCTGGCATCTTGAACATTCTTGTGTTTAATCATTGCATCGCTGATATCCAAATATTCAATTGCCTCAGTCCTAAGATCTGGAATTCCTTTCTGTTTCTTTCTTTTCCCTTCTTTAAGATGCTCATTTAAACCTACAATTTTTGTTACGTTTTCTGTCATCTGTCTTCCTTTCTTTTCACATGGTCTACTGTCAGATTATATTTGATTACGATCCGGTGCAACATATTTGGACATGTTACATGTATTTTAAAAACAATTTGTTTTTTAATGAATCTAGTTGTGCCAGACTGTCCATTTATCTTGAATCCAAATTAGATCCAATGCCAATGTACCCCTGGCCAATACAGACCAATAGCTCCCTCAACCTGATGTCTGTTTTGAGCAAACTCCCCCTCTGTCCTTTGGGATAAGTTTTTAGGGAAAATACTCATCTTGTGGGGGGATTCAGATCTTTCTGTCATATTCCAGTGTCTTTTCTTTTCCTTCGCAATAAAATAATCCAGCTCTTGATCACCTTCAGAATTGATTAGTCTGCAACAAGTATGATTAAGGTTCAGATTTTTCTGCAGGTTTTTAAAGAAGAAATCTCCACTTTCAAGACATGTTGAAAATTAGTACCAAGACTAACGTGTTTTCAAAAAATATTTTGGATCCAGTTTAATATTACTTAAAATCGTATTAATCATAGACTTATACATTGTGGTGTTAGCTTTATTTAGCAATGGTATTAGAACTGCAGTAAAAATTATAGATTTGACCTGATATGCAAGTGATATTGCGGTGCATTAAGAATCTAAACGTTAATAAAAAGGCTGTAAGCAATCTATTACTGATTCAAGGAATAGCATTATGACATAGGCTAACAGAAGTCCAAAGCAGAAAGACATACATCAAAAGTCAAAGTCATCGATGACATCGTACCCAATCACAAATGCATAGTTTTTAACAGGCAGTAATTTAGCACTGAAATATTTGCACAAAAATTACTAAAATTGGATTTGCCGTGGTGAGCTGGATAATAAATAAAATCAAAAAGCAGAGTCCTTTACTCCCGATATGCACTAAAATCACTTCAACTCAAGTCAGTAGTACATGAGAATCATATTTTTTCTTTTATTCAGTCAGCATTTATTGCCCATCCCTAATTGTCCAGAGGGCAGTTAGGGGTCAACCAGATTGCTGTGGTTCTGGAGACACATGTAGGCCTGACCAGTTTTGTTCACTAAAGGACATTAGTGAACCAGATGGGAGTTTCTGACAATCAACAGATTCATGGACATCGTCAGACTGTTAATTTCAAATTTGTTTTCACTGAAACCAAAATTCACTACCTGCCATGGCAGGACTAGAGCCCAGGTCCCCAGAATATTACCTGGGGTTTCTGGAGTAACAGTCCGGTGATAATACCATTAGGCCATTACCTGCCATTTTAGCAGCATTTTGCTTTCGGCTTCACATTGAGCAATTAGATTACAGTTTTCAGCTGTGAAGAGAGATTTGACACATTGGGATTATTTTCCTTAAAGAGGAGAAGGCTGAGAGGAAACCTGATAGTTGTAAATAAAACTGGGCATAGATAGAGAGAAATATTCCCCATTTGTAGAGGAGTCAATAAACAAGGGGCACAATTTTAATTTAAGTTTCAGGTGGATCAGAAAGGAATGAAGAAAACAATAGTTGGAACTCACTGTCTAAAAGGATGGTACAAGATGGGACCCTCAAGAGTTATAAGAAATATTTTTATGTGCACTCGAAATGCCACAGCATAAAGGACTATGGGCCAAGTGATGGGAAATGGACTATATTAGAAAGGTGCTGGATGACTGTCTGTAAAAGATGAGTCAAAAGGCCTTTCTCCATACTGTAAAACTCTATGGTGTAAACAGAACCTAGCCAATTACACATTGAAGATAAGGTAAACTGAAGGATAGGCATGCTGCATGAACGGTGCTGAAAAAGCTATAGGTATAGCTGAAAGAATTGCAGGCCTATTAGAACATTCATTGCTAACATGTTTTCTGTGGAGCATCATTCAACAAAGCTTAAAAAGTGGGGACTGCAGATGCTGGAGATCAGAGCTTAAAAATGTGTTGCTGGAAAAGCGCAGCAGGTCAGGCAGCATCAAAGGAACAGGAGAATCGACGTTTCGGGCATAAGCCCTTCTTCAGATTCCAGATGCCCGAAACGTTGATTCTCCTGCTCCTTTGATGCTGCCTGACCGACTGTGTTTTTCCAGCAACACATTTTTAAGCTCTGATCTCCAGCATCTGCAATCCCCACTTTCTCCCATCATTCAACAAAGTAAATTTGACCAAAGGCAAATCCATCAGGTACAAGAAAAAGTACAGAAACTTGCCAAGAAAGTACGCTAAAATTGCCGTGTCATGTGGTCGAATGTACCATCAGTTCTGAAGCCAGATTAGTCACAGAGGTAACACTGAGAAGAGTCATCAAATTAATAAGCATCAAAGGAAACAGTTATGAAACAATTACAGAATTTAAAAGGCATCAGACAGGTATATAAATAGGAAGGGTTTAGAGAGATATGACCAAGTGCTGGCAAATGGGACCAAATTAGGTAAGGATATCTGGTCGGCATGGATGAGGTGGACTGAAGGGTCTGTTTCTGTGCTGTACATCTCTACGACTCTATGACGGCTACAGTGTGAGCTTTCAGCTTGCCAAATAATTACTAAGGAAGAGTCTTACTGAAGGATATAAAATAATATATTATAAGCACTTGAAACATTAATTCTGTTTGTCTCTCCAAGGGTACGAGCAGCAAATGTCCAAGGGTACGAGCAGCGAGCAGAATTTGAGTGCGAGCAGCAGCTGAGTTTAAACGAACCCGGAAGGCTGCAGCTAAGGAAGAGCGGAAGCAGCAGGGGGAAGTGACGACGACCAAAGGGGCAGCCGGGAAGGAAAGCAGTGAGTATAAATACTCACTCTTCGACGCCAACGGTCAGTTTGAGTGCGAGCAGCAGCTGAGTTTAAACAAACCCGGAAGGCTACAGCTAAGGTGAGACAGTTTGTTTTAAAATTACTTACCGGTAGCGGGCAGCGGTGTTTTTTTTCTCTTCACATAAAGAGCGGGAGCAGCAGGGGGAAGTGACGATGACCAGAGGGGCAGCCGGAAGCTGGTGTAGTGCAAGCTTACCTGGGTAGGTTTTTTTCCTATAAAAGCACGCAGGAGAGGAACCCGAGGCACTACAGAGGTAGTGCCTCCCACCCGCCCTCCTCCTCTAACCTAATAATAAGACCCGTTGTGGTAAGTAGGTAAGTGCTGCATTTTGCTTGTTCTATTCTTTAGACCTAGTTTTTTTTTCAAAGGTTACTTTCAGAGGGATGGCAGTGAAGGCAGTGCAATGTTCCTCTTGCAACATGTTTGAGGTGAGGGATGCCACGGTCATCCCTGCTGATTACACTTGCAGGAAGTGCACCCATCTCCAGCTCCTCCAAGACCGTGTTAGGGAACTGGAGCTGGAGTTGGATGAACTTAGGATCATTCGGGAGGCAGAGGGGGTCATAGATCGGAGCTTTAGGGAAGTAGTAACTCCAAAGATTGCAGACAGATGGGTGACAGTGAGGGGGACTGGGAGGAAGCAGCCAGTGCAGGGACACCCTGCGGCCGTTCCCCTCAAGAACAAGTATACTGTTTTGGATATTTGTGGTGGGGGGGGGGACTTACCAGGGGGTAAGCAATGGGGTTCAGGTCTCTGGCAAGGAGCCTGTCCCCGTTGCTCAGAAGGGAAGGGTGGAGAAGAGCAGAGCAATAGTTATTGGGGACTTGATAGTTCGGGGCACAGATAGGCGGTTTTGTGGGGGCGAGAGAGACTCACGTTTGGTATGTTGTCTCCCAGGTGCAAGGGTATGTGACGTCTCTGATCATGTTTTCCGGGTCCTTAAAGGGGAAGAAGACCAGCCTGAAGTCGTGGTCCACATTGGCACCAACGACATAGGTAGGAGGAGGGCTGAGGATGTTAGGCAGGCTTTCAGGGAGCTATGTTGGAAGCTCAGAGTTAGAACAAACAGCATTGTCTCTGGTTTGTTACCTGTGCCATGTGATAGAGAGTCGAGGAATAGGGAGAGAGAACAATTAAATGCGTGGCTACAGGGATGGTGCAGGATGGAGGGATTCCGGTATCTGGATAACTGGGGTTCTTTCTGGGGAAGGTGGGACCTCTATATACAGGATGATCTACACCTGAACCTGAGGGGCACCAGTATCCTTGGGGGGAGGTTTGCTAGTGCTCTTGGGGGGGTTTAAACTAACTCTGCAGGGGCATGGGAACCTAGACTGTAGCTTTAGGGTGCAGGACCTGGAGTGTAGGGAAGTTAGGAACATGGCATCAATCTCAAAGGAGGGTGCCTGTAAACAGGAAAGTGGCTTGAAGTGTGTATACTTCAATGCAAGAAGTTTACAAAATAAGGTAGGTGAACTTGCAGCATGGGTTGGTACCTGGGATTTCGATGTTGTGGCTATTATGGAGACATGGGTAGAACAGGGACAGGATTGGCTGTTGCAGGTTCCAGGGTTTAAATGTTTTAGTAGGGTCAGAGGTGGGGGTAAAAGAGGGGGAGGTGTGGCATTGCTTGTCAAAGATAGTATTACAGCGATGGAAAGGACGATGGATGAAGACTCGCCATCTGAGGTAGTTTGGGCTGAGGTTAGGAATAGGAAAGGTGAGGTCACCCTGTTAGGAGTTTTTTACAGGCCTCCTAATAGTCCTAGAAACGTAGAAGAAAGGATTGTGAGGATGATTCAGGAGAAGAGTGAAAGTAATAGGGTGGTTGTTATGGGGAACTTTAACTTTCCTGACATTGACTGGGAAAGCTATAGCTTGAGTTCGTTAGATGGGTCGGTGTTTGTCCAATGTGTGCAGGAGGGTTTCCTGACACACATGTAGACAGGCCAACAAGAGGTGAGGCCATACTGGATTTAGTTCTGGGTAACGAACCAGGCCAGGTGTTAGAATTGGAGGTAGGTGAGCACTTTGGGGACACTGACCACAATTCGGTGACTTTCCCTCTAGTGATGGAGAGGGATAAGTGTGCACTGCAGGGCAAGAGTTATAGCTGGGGGCAGGGAAATTATGATGCGGTGAGGCACGACTTAGGATGTGTGGCTTGGAAAAGTAGGCTTCAAGGCAAGGGCGCAATTGATATGTGGACCTTGTTCAAGGAGCAACTATTGAGTGTCCTTGATAAGTATGTACCTGTCAGGCAGGGAGGAAAGGGTCGTGTGAGAGAGCCGTAGTTTAATAAGGAATTGGAATCCCTTGTTAAAGGGAAGAGGGCTGCCTATGTAAAGATGAGGCGTGAAGGTTCAATTGGGGCGATTGAGAGTTTTAAGGTAGCCAGGAAGGATCTGAAGAGAGAGCTAAGAGCAGCAAGGAGGGGACATGAAAAGTCCTTAGTTGGTAGGATTAGGGAAAACCCAAAGGCTTTCTATCGGTATGTCAGGAATAAAAGAATGACTAAGGTAGGAATAGGTCCAGTCAAGGATAGTAGTGGGAAGTTGCGTGTGGAGGCTGAAGAGATTGGGGAGACACTGAATGAATACTTTTCGTAAGTATTCACTCAGGAACAGGACATTGTTGCCGATGTGAATGCTGAGTCACAATTAATTAGAATGGACGGCTTTGAGGTTACAAATGAATAGGTTACAAAGCTTTGAAAAAGAAAAGAACAATGAAATGAGAAAATAAAAATGTTCAGACCAACCAGTAGTTGGCAGCCTAATGATTCAACAAACCCTTTTGTTGTTCTTTTGCACATCAGTGTCATTTAAATATTTTACATAGCATTTTTGAAAATAGGTCATTAAGAAAGAATTATGTTAGGGATGCTTCGGAGTAGGATTTTCACTATAATGGCTGAAATGACTGAATAGCGCTGAAAATGTGTTACTGGAAAAGCGCCTCAGGTCAGGCAGCATCCAAGGAACAGGAGAATCGACGTTTCGGGCATAAGCCCTACTTCAGGAAATGAAATGACTGAATAACCAAGTCCTGCTCCCATATTCTCAAAATAGCGCCCATAACATTAAAAAATACAATGAAAACCACATGAGCAAGTTAACCTTTTTTTTGACAATTTGGCTGTGATTATGACTGAGCTACTGTGTCAATCATGACATTATGAAATTGGCTACTTTGAAAATAACACGCATTATTAATTTTAAATTGTGTGCCATCACCACAGATCTCAATACAATGCAATCTGATGATGAGTTGCTAACTGAGCTGGAGTGAATTTTCTTATTCTCATAGAAAGATTTCCAAGTTTTTGATGAATCAATTAAAAAAAAAATAAGCTAAGGTGGATGTTTCTTTTGTACAGACATAAAATGTTACTGAGGCAAGAATAATGACAAACATGACATTGGATGTCTCTCCATCATGTTAATACTATTGTCTCAATTAAATGTGTCTTCTTTAATTATCTGGGCATCACATCTTTCCTTCAAGCTATGGGAAAGTGTGTTATAGATTGTTCTAGAATATATCTGACTCACGGGATGTGGATGTTACTGGCTGGGTAAGCATTTATTGTCCATCTCCAGTTGCCTTTGAGAAGATGCTGGTGATATGCTTTTTTGAACTGCTGCAGTCCATTTGGTGTAGTTGACCCATATTGCCATTAGGGAGGGATTTCCAGGATCTTGACTCACTGATCCTGAAGGAATGATAATATATTTCCAAGTCTGTATACCGAATGGCCTAGAGGGGAACTTGCAATGGTGTTACCACATCCTTGTCCTTCAAAATGGCAGTGGTCAGACGTTTCAAAAATGCTGTCTAAGGATTTTGGTGAATTTCTGCAGTGCATCTTGTAGATAGTACACTGCTGCGACTGAACATTGGTGATTAAGGGAGTGGATGCTTGTGGATGGCTTGCCAATCAAAAGGGCTGCTTTGTCCTGGATAGCGAGTTACTCGCTGAAAGATTCCTTAACCCTGACCGACTCTTTTTGCTGCAATATCTATATGACTAATCCAGTTCAGTTTCTGGTCATTGATAACTGACAGAATGTTGATAGTGGGGGATTTTGTGATCATAGAAAAGAGGCCAGTACATGAGAAGGCTGTGATTTTAATCATATGAGTTGAAGTGTTCAGAATATCAAAGACAATGTGCAGGTGAGACTTAAGGCGCTGTTTCTAAGGAGGTTACTAAAGCAAGTGAATTGTCAGTTGCAGGTTGATGTGAAATTCTAAACTTTAACAGATCATTGAACTTCGTGTGATGGTACACATAAGTGTGGTGGGCAATGATGCAACCTCCACCCACTTCGCCCTCATCATCTGACATGAAGGTTGCTTAATCCTTACACCCAGACCCCTCCCGCACAACGACGATCATCAGAACATTTTGGTGCATGTTTTCCATCGCCTTAGGGATTCGTGAAGACATCGGTGAAAATTGCTTTCAATTTTTTCTAGCCATGGACCTTGCCTTTAAAAAATTCTGGCTGTCTTTAAATATCACTGCGCACTCTACATACTGGACTCCCTCCTTGGTGACAACAACTTGCTGTACAGACTAATTAAAATCAGATGTAGTATGGTTTAACATACTGATTTTACCAGTGTGGATGGTTACAGAGTAATTGCATCTCACAATCATTGCACCATGTTCATCAGTCTTTCATCAAATTTTGTTAAGTCTGCTATTTGTTCTTTCTGAGAAATAAAGGGGGGTTCAGACACCAATAATTAGTGCCATTGTTTCTAGCAGGGTCAGTATTGGTTGACTTTTGAACTATATTTTCATGAATTTGCCAATTAACCAGGAAGGAGTTACATCATTCTAATCAATTTATAGTACATATGGAAAACGAATGCTGGGAATTTGAAACAACAACAGGAGAAGCTGGAGAACGTTCAGATTAAGGGAGAAAGATAATTAATATTTTAGATTAGAGTCATAGAGATGTACAGCATGGAAACAGACCCTTCAGTCCAACCTGTCCGTGCCGACAAGATATCCCAACCCAATCTAGTCCCGCCTGCCAGCACCCAGCCCATATCCCTCCAAACCCTTCCTATTCATATACCCATCCAAATGCCTCTTAAATGTTGCAATTGTACCAGCCTCCACCACATCCTCTGGCAGCTCATTCCATACATGTACCACCCTCTGTGTGAAAAACTTGCCCCTTAGGTCTCTTTTATATCTTTCCCCTCTCACCCTAAACCTATGCGCTCTAGTTCTGGACTCCCCAACACCAGGGAAAAGACTTTGCCTATTTATCCTATCCATGCCCCTCATAATTTTGTAAACCTCTATAAGGTCACCCCTCAGCCTCCGACGCTCCAGGGAAAACAGCCCCAGCCTGTTCAGCTGCTCCCTATAGCTCAGATCCTTTGTTAAGTTTTTCAAAAATGGTTCCAGGAATTAGAAATTTCAATTCTGAGGATAAATTGGAGAAGTTGGGACTATTCTCCTTGGAAAGAAGAAGGCTAAGAGGAAACCTAATAGAAATGTTCAAAATCCAGGGGACTGAACAGAGCAGATAAGAACGGACTGTTCTCACTTGCAAGAGGATTAACAATTAGAGGACACAGACTTAAAGTAATTTGCCAAAGAAACAAATGTGAGGTAGGAAGAAACCTTTTGATACAAAGAGTGGCTTGGGTCTGGAATGCACTGCTTGGAAGTGTGGAGGAAGCAGGTTCAAATGAGGCATTCAGGAAAGCATTTGATGATTAGTTAAATATAAACAATGTGCAAGGGTATGAGGAAAAGTCTGGAGAATGACATGAAGTCATAATGCTCGTGGGAGAGTTGGTGAGCCTTAACAATTCTGTAATATTATATTAAAAGTCAGGCAAACAAAGCAGTAAATATTCAATGCTCACAGTTGCTTTCTTACCTAATCTGAAAGGATTTGCTGTGAATATTTGTGTGGAATGTTGATTTGTGCACTTTGGAGATATTGAAACTTAGATCAGGAGCAGTGTTCTCATGACTGTTTTTAGACTGGAATCAAGACAAGCATCAAGATGACCACGAACAGAAGCCAAAGTGCTGTGGAGAGACCTGTCGGTAATCGGCAGGCAGGAGGAAAACTGGCAGGTCAAGCTTGAAGCAGGCTATATGACAAGGTATCCCGACAGAGACTCAGTTTCCTCAGCCAATTGATAGAACTGTTCTTCCAGAGGCTGAGGTATTCACATTAGGTTCAGGTGAACATCCACCTTCTCCGAGAAGGAGACATGGTGGTCATATAGAACCGGTCTCTGTGAAAGTGACAACTGCCCTCAATGGTTTTGTCACAGCATCCTTTCAAGGCTCCATCAGACATTTCGGTAGAGTAGCCCAGTTGGCTGCTGACTAATACATATTTCCAAGAATCTGCCTTTAACCCTGTACAGTATTCTGTATTCAAATTCGAGCTTCCAAGTGCCAGAAAATGACCAAGCTTTAACAAGAGGATCTAACAAATGACCTTTGGCATTCAATGGCATTACTCATAGTGAATCACTAGTGGAATAATAGCCAGACACTGGTAACTTTGTCAACTTTGACTATGAGAATGTCATTTAGAATAAGTAGACACTTGGTGTTACACCTGGGCCTGGCTTCTCAAAGATATTATCTGCAGGGTGCACTGCAGAAATTCATCAAGGTTCCTTAGATACCACTGTCCAAATCCATGACCATTCCCATCTTGAAGGACTAGTGCGCCATTTCCTTTGGAGGATTGCCATCGATATGTTTTCCTCCAATCCACTCCCCTGACTTGGAAATATATGGCCATTCATGCAGAGTCACTGGGTCAAGCTCTGTAGGGCTACAGCCTAAACTCACAGCTATTAAACTCAATCCACCTACTAATGAAAGCCAACACACCACACACTTCCTTAATAACCCTATCCACTTGGGTGGTGGCCTTGAAGGAAAAATGGACATGGACGCCAAGATCCCTCTGTTGCTCCACACTGCCAAGAATCCTGCCTTTAACCCTGTACAGTATTCTGTATTCAAATGCGAGCTTCCAAGTGCCAGGAAATGACCAATCTTTAACAAGAGGATTTAACAAATGCCCTTTGGCGTTCAATGCATTACCCATAGTAAATCCCTACCATCAACATCCTGGGTTTAAGATTAGTCAAACACTAAACTAGACCAGCCAAATATGTATTATGGGTTATGAACCAGCCTATTCAATACATGAAGCCCCACAACAAGAACTTGGGACCCGGAGTAGATGTCAATGATACGAGGCACAGCCAATGAGTCAACAACCAGCCAACAAATTACTTCATATATCACATTCAATTTCATTGTTGTCTCTGGTGAGATTTACCCCTTGACCTTTGATTTATTTCCTCAGTGCTATAACCACCAATCCAATGCATCCAAGTTCATCAAAGTATGCAATATTTTTTAGCTTGTGTGAGTCACATGATACATTGTCTCAAGTGATATACTGAGTTACAACGATGAGCAAACTGCTGTTGCTGTTCCTAAACTAGAAACTACACTTCAGATCCTAGAATACTCATAAGCAAAGCCATTGCATGTGCTCTGCGAACTGTAAATGTAGCTTGCAAAAATAAATTACATAAATTACAGCTGAGACCTTTTGTTGTTAAAACAGCAAGACTTTCAGGTTCCAGTACAAAACAAAGACATAATTCAGGTAAGATTTTACCATCTTGTACATTTTGTAACTCCTAGATGGGTCAGGAGATAAGTTGTAGAATATTTTTGATTCCTATGATTTTACCCATAAAGATTTAGCATTTGCAACATACTTCAGCATATTTATTGATGCCTCAATTATGTTGAACAGTTTGCCTTACCAATGAAAGCCAGAAATGAAGCTGGTTTTGCAGAATTTTCTGTTTAATGTTGTAAAAAGAGTTTTCCTTTGCTTCCCATAGTGTCGATAATTACTCATTTGCTTCCTATTGTGTGAGTAATTCAACCCAGCATGTATGAGAGCCATGCTATATTATTGACTCTATGGAAAGCTAATGAAATTATTAAGAGCATACATGCTCTTTGAAGTCTTTAGTGCCTATTTATCTGTTGTAAAGGCCAAATATTTTAAAAAGTACATTACTGCAGAAACAAAATCACAAAGACAGCACACTATTTCCAGTCTCAGGAAACGGTCTGTGATGCTGAAATTTAAATGAACAGTTATTTCATCAACAGAAAAGAAAATACATGGCAAACACCATTAACCACATGAACAGTGACTTTGAAGTCAAGTGCAGTTAAACCATTATTAGCATTCCACTGCAATTTGATTCTATTGAAGAATGAATCACTCTTCACATTGTTTAAGGAATGAAATGGAAACAGGAATTTATTTTGCACAGTGTGTGCAGTCAGTTACAACCCACAAAAAATGTATGCTTGTTAGGGCATGGCTATGAGTTATTGAAGCTTTTGGGAGGTTTTCTTCCTGTTAGATTACTCAAGATCTCTCTGACTTTAGTCAGTGGGTTGCATTTCATGCACACTATACCAACTAATGCAGAAGGAGAACCACAAATCATCTTAATCACCTGTGAACTAGAACAAGGAAGCAGCTAAACAATTGAAATAACCCTGGCAAGAAAAGTCATCTGTTTATACAGCTAAACAGCTGTATTGCATGATCAAAGATCCTGGCAGATTGTGTGACAAGTGCTGGTCCTGAGAGAGAATAGCAGGTGCTTCTTCATGGAGCCAATGCTATTTCTCTTCAGCTGCTCCTCTGCATTCCTACTTTTCTTCAGCAGTCAATATTTAAGAAGTAACGTGCACTCTGAAACCTCCTGTTAGTGCTCACCCCCAAAGGCACGATGGAAAACTTCTCAACTGCCATGGCATAAATGTAAATTGCTATGGAAGGTCTCAAACCTGCTCAATGAGTGTCTTACTATATTTGACATAGCTGTTCTGTTCATGGACCTGTATTCAATTGAATCGTCTTCATTACGTAAAGACTACTTATGGTTTTTGGATTCTAGATTTAAGAAGAGGGCCAAAATGCTGTGAAAGAAAATTTTGCAGTTTACATTCTGTTAGACACACTGAGTATTTTGTATGTGATCTTACTCAAGAGGTAGACATCTCAGTCTTGTGTCCAGGGCAGCTTTCTCCAGTGAGAGATGTTTGACCGCTTTTTTTCAACTATTTGCGTGTGTGAAGCATTGTAACAATGCTTGAAGATAGGATACTAGAAGAATGGGTAGAACAATGAACATAGTCTACTGATTTCTCAGCAACAAAACTAAACAAACAGACAAAACATGTCCAGAAACCCTAGCCAATCTCCCCTACATCAAAGACATCTCGGAAATTACTGCCAGACTACTCAGAACCTTTGGCATCATGGTAGCCTACAAACCCACCAACACACTAAAACAGCAGCTAATGAACTTGAAAGACCCTATACAGACAACAAGCAAAACTAATGTCTGTACAAAATACCTTGCAAGAACTGTGACAAACATTATATTGGACAAACAGGCAGAAAACTAGCCACCAGGATATATGAACACCAACTAGCCACAAAATGACATGACCCTCTCTCACTAGTATCCTTACATACAGATAAGGAAGGATACCATTTCACTAGGACAACACATCCAGCTTAGGACAAGCCAAACAGAATGACGCACGAGAATTCCTAGAAGCATGGCATTGCAACCAGAACTCTATCAATAAACACATTGAGTTAGACCCTATCTACCTCCCCCTGAGAAAAAGAACAGGAAATGACATCACCACAGGAAATGACATCACCAACCCAAAGAAACCCAAACATATAAACAGAAAGCAGGAATCATGTACACTGCTTCGCCTGAGGCCCACTGAAGCTGTTACCTCGTAGGATGACGAAACATCTGGAAATGAGCCTCCTAGCTCAGTGAGCAAACCTACATCCAGAATCTCAATCTGAGCTACAAATCTTCTCAAAATTCATTACTAACGTCCATATAGATCACGTCTACCACTTTGCCCTCATCAATTCTCTTTGTTACTTTTTCAAAAAAACTCATCTCATTGCTGCCTGTAATTCAGACAGGTGCAGAACTTCGCTTCACTTATGATTTTTTTCTGCCTCCATCATAACATTGTGTCTTGCCTTGATTTGTTTGCATGTACATTTTCATATGCATGAAAATTTGTCTTCAAAGATGTAAAGTTTACATTATAGTGCTATAAGTTAACAATTCATGCCTCTTCTCTTCCATTGGTTAAATACAATCTGTTAACAATGATGCATGCATTAATTGCAAAGTATGGAAACCTAATGAGTGTTAACCTCGCATAATAGAATCCTTGCAGTGCAGAAAGTGGTCATTCAGCTCATCAAATCTGCACTGACCCTCCAAAGATTATCCCACCCAGATTTAATTCACACCCTAACCCCATAGCCCCTCATTTACCATGGCTAACCCACCTAACCTTCTCAACCCTGAACACTATGGATTAATTCACTATGGCCAATCCACCTAACCTACATAACTTTGAACTGTGTGAAAAAATGGAACACTTGCTGGAAATCTCTGCGGACACGAGGAGAACATGCAAACTCTACACAGACAGTCGCCTAAAGCTAGAATTGAACACATTGAGCCACTGTGCAACCTATCTTAGTTATGGCAATCAGATAAATTTGGCTGGTTTGACTAAATCTTTTCCTTCTTATACCAACTCTGTGAATTTTGGGGTTTTATTTCTTACATACCTCTGCAATGAGTCATAATAAAGTTTTGGGGCTCGTCTGGGATTTTTGAATAAGGACAACATAGGATTGAGCTTGCAGTTAGTGAAGTGAAAAGGCATAAAAGGAAACACCAGATTGCTTATTATCAGAAAATAACATGACATTAGAAGCTACTAAAGCCACTTTCTGAATGGAAGAACTGGCTATGAGTAACTTTGAAGAGATTATGAAAGCCAGGTTGATTGAATTGGCAAAGAAATTACAAGTGAAATCATTTGTCATGGTTAAGATGGCAAAAATGATTGTAAAAGTAGCACAGTGTTTGAGCTTGGTTAAATTATACAAGATTCCAAGGAGTCCAAGCAGTGAGTTAGTCGAGGCAGTTCACATTGAGTTACAGTTAACACAATTTGAACATGAGGAGTGAAGGAAGAGACAAGAAACATTAAAGAAAGAAAAGTACGAAAGTTCAGGGAACTAGAATTCGAAGTACAAAGGGATTAAAGAGTGACAAGAGAAAGAGAGACAGAACAACTATAAGCTTAAAGAAATGTCAGATCCTGATACAAACTCAAATGGGGAAAATCCTAGCCATTGTAAGGAAATGCTTCACTTTGCAAACAAAAACACTTACCAAAGTTTGAAGAAAAGGAAGTGGAAGAATTTTGTTTTATTTCATTTGAGAAAATGGAGAGAAATGAATTTGTCAAAAGGAAATTGGACGTTGCCCACGCAAGGCAATTTGCCAGGTAAAGCAGTGGAAAATATATGCTTCACTGTCTGAGGACTTTTACTGAGTGCATGAGCAAACCTGCATTGAATTTGAAAGGGAGAAGTGCAGTCATTTTGGCAGGTATATATAAACATTAGAAGGTGTTACTGCATATGAAGTTCTCAGAGAGAGCATTCTCTTAGTCTAAATTTAAAAACATAACTACCTTTTGTAATAAGAACCCACATTGAAGGACAAACTGTTGCAACGACCAGACAGGCAGCAATAATGGCTGATGATTGTTGATTGTTGTTAATGACCTGGTCCATAAAACTAAATCTTTTTTTGATTACCTTTGTAAACATGTGAAGGGGAGGGCATTGGAGAGTGAAAGCAAAGCAAATAGCTAGGGTAAAGAAAAAAAACAATTGCTCTAATATCCCCATCTCAGATCAGAAAGCAAGGTTCTGTGGATGGAGGTAAAGATCAAAGGCCAAAGAGTTTCCATTGTATTGAGATATAAAGGATTTTTGTCAAAAGGAAAAATTACTTTTCCTCCAATGATGCAGGCTAAACCCATAACTATAGTAAGGGACACAGGAGCTGCTCAGAGTCTTGTACTGCAGAACAATCTATTTTTCCCTCCAGAGACCTCGATAAAAGCCAGAGTGTTAGTAAATAGAATCGATGGGAAGTATATTCTCATTTCATTGTACAAAGTGCAGATGGAATGTGATTTGTCTCCTGTACTTGTGGTATTATCAGAAACAAAGAAATTACTATGGGTGGTGTGAACTTATTTGAACTGAAATGTTTGATTTCAGAGTCTGCTGGGGTTGCAGAAGCCCTGGATTGGGAACTAAATTGGCGGCTGTACGGTGTTCATTTCTATTGGGTTGTGAATCAGACCAGGTCACTGCGTAGTACAGCACACTTAATGGCTCTCTCAATTCTGGACAAGTCAGCAGTTTAGTAGAATTGTGTTGTCTCCTCACGGAGCTGCAATTAGTCAGTGACAAAGCAATGAAGTCATGCCCCAGCTAAATGATGGATCTGTGACCTGCTTGCTACAACCATATGCAGTAAGTTGGCTGACAATGCAAATATCTACAGTGCTTGCTTGGAAAGAGGCCAAATATAAAGACTGGGGATTAAACTGACTTTGACAGCTCCTGGCACTGCTGTACTAATGTTACACATTGTGCAGAGGTCAAAGGGAAGGAGATAGAATAGCTTTTTCAGTACCTTGCTTTTAAACTCAGCTCTTTAGGCACATCTCAATTGTTATTATAAAGGAATTGTGCTCACTAGAACAGATACACTCCACAGTGAAAGGGCAGGATTTTGACAGCACATCACTTGATATTACAAACAGCACTTTCCTGCCCTCGCCAGTCCTCCTATGCCAAATGCAGTGTTAGGAAATCACTATGTTACAGTCTCTAGAGTGCTCATAGAACCTAGAAAGTGGAATATAGTGTGTATCAAATTACTTTTAAGTGAAAACGAGAAGCTTTTCCACTCTTCCAATGACACCATTTTAATTTGGCCAAGAGCAATGCATTAATTCTTTCCTCCTTCTTCCTAATTTGGAAACTGAATTGTGCTGCTGCATTAATTAAGTGACAATATCAATTATGACATTTAAGGATCTATACCTCAAATCTTCCATTCAAAAGCTTCACTGTCAGTAAATGTGCATTACATTATATTCATGATGTTACTGACTAATGTGACACAATTACCACTGATATAAGGTTTTGAGTCGAGAGCAATTTATTGCTTTAAATGCAAAATTGAAGTGATCAAGCATGGCGAGCAAATGGGGAGCTGAATGCGCAATAACACTGCTACAAAATCAACTTCATAGAGCCATAGAGATGTACAGCACGGTCCAACTCATCCATATCGACCAGACATCCTAATGTAATCTAGTCCCATTTGTCAACACTTGGCCCATATCCCTCTAAACCTTTCCTATTCATATACCCATCCAGATGCCTTTTAAATGTTGCAATTGTACAAGCCTCCACCATTTCCTCTGGCAGCTCATTCCACACACACACCACCCTCTGTGTGAAAAGGTTGCCCTTTAGATCCCGGTTTTAAATAAAAATTTTGATTGAGAAAAAGAATTTAGGTTTTTTACAAAATTATAAAACCAATACAAAATAGTATGACAACTTTGTAATATAACAACAATTATAGAAAATAAACTACTACTCAACTCCACAGACTACAGAAACACACAAAAAAGCAAAGAAAACACAGTTCAATAAATAACTAAGAAGAAAGAAGAAAAAATAAATAAGTAGACAAAATAAAATTAAACCAAATTATAACAAGGTAACTTGAATGATAATCAATTAAATTACTGCACTCAGTGCAATCTCATCACAGCTCCCCACCACTGGGAGCAGTAGTGAGTAGACCCGTATTTGTTTGGGATTCTTCCTCCCAAGGGCCCCCAAACCGACCGACACAGTCCTCATGGCTAAATAAAGGCCCTGAATAATATAGCTGATATCTCTACATCAATATGATTCAAAAAGGGCTGCCATGTTCTGTAAAACAATTCCATTTTCTGGTGCACCATATTCATAAGGAAGTCCAGGGGCATGTGTTCCATGACTGTCCTACACCAACTCGACAGTCCTGGGGGATTCTCCGACACTCAGATCATTAGAATGTTCTTCCTCGTACAAAAAGAAAGAATATTAAACAATTTCTTCCTATGCGCATCCAGGAAAGGAAGATTTGGGAGACCCAAAAGGAGCGATACCGGATCCAACCTAACCTCAACTCCCAAAATTTTTACCAAAGCACTCACTATGTCCTCCCAATACCTGCAGATCTTATGGCATGACCACAAGCAGTGAGTAAGAGTACCTACTTCCATTTTGCACTCGGGGCACATTGGGGACAATCCTGTCTTGAAGTTTGCAAGCCATTCTGGTGCTAGGCGAGCTCTATGGAGTACCTTCAGTTGAATAGCCTGGGTGCTATTCGCCCAGATATCCTCCCACATGTCTGTGGAGATTTCCACCCCTAATTCTTGAGTCCAGGTTTTATATAACTGTTCAATGCCCTTCGAAATATTACTACCTAACAAGTGATAAAGAGTGCTAACCAAGTGGGTGCCTGTAGACCGAAGCACTCTCCTCTCCATGTCTGATTTGTAGGGATTAACCATCAATGTGGTCTTTTTTTGTATGAAATCTCTAACCTGGAAGTAATAAAAGAGATTCTTCCTTGGCAGCTCGAACATCCAATTCAGCTATTCGAAGGACATCATGGCCTCCCTGTCAAACAGATCTCCCAAACAGGAGATTCCTATGGACTCCCAGAGCTTTAAGCCAGATTTCATCGAACCCGGCCAGAATCCTGACATTCCCACTATGGGAGAGAAAGGAGAAGTTTTTTGTAAATTGCCCTCATCCTGCCGCATCATTCTTCATGCTTTGACTGTGATTAGGACAATCGGGCTTTACAAAGATCCAGTTCTCATCTTGTCCATAAACAACATATAAATGAGGTGGCATTTTGTCTGGGAGGCCTCAATGTCAAGCCAAATTGATTGTGGATTGTGAAAAGCCCATTTAGCCACATAGGATAACAAGGAACTCAATTGGTACTTCCTAAAGTCTGTAAAATCTAGACCCCCTCACCCACCTTGCGGAAGCTGCAATTTATCCAGCTTAATAAGAGGCCACTTATGATGCCAAATAAAAGATCCAAGCCAGCTGCACAGTGTTTGCCTTGGCAGCATCAAAGGGAACATTCTCATGGGATAGAATAAGCGAGGAAGAACATTCACCTTAACCAGAGCTATCCTGCCCAACAAAAGATATCAGAAGATCTTCCCAACACTGAAAGTCCTGCAGATTTTCTCTTGCAATTGCTCATAACTGACTTTATATAATTGATCAAAAACCGGGGTAATAAAAATGCCTAAATACGGAAAGTGTTCCTGTGACCACTGGAAGGGAAAACAGGTTCCATGCCCAAAGTTGTATATACTAGTAAGACCCCCCAAAGGCATGGCCTCTGATTTCATGAAATTAATTTTACGCCCTGAAAACAAGCCAATAGATTAATCACTTGCATTAAGCAGGGCACAGATGCCATTGGATCATTTAAAAAAGAAGGCGTTATCTGCATAGAGGGTATTCTTATGCCTGCCTGACCCTACCTCTGGGACAGTTATATTGGGGTCCATCCGGATGGCTTCCACCAGTGCCTCGATCACCAATGTAAATAGCAGTGGCAAGAGAGGGCACTCTTGATGGCAGCCCCTGCCGACACTAAAACTATCTGAGCTTACATCATCAGTAAGGACCACTGCTTTCGGATCACTATACAGCACTCCACCCATTTGGTAAAAGCCTCTCCAAGACCAAACCGTTCCATGATATAAAAGAGGTACGGACACTCCACCCGATCAAATACTTTTTCTGTATCCAGGAAGACTATCAAACCCTTTGCTGACATATTTGGACTATATTTAATATTATTCTAATATTATTGGTAGACCTACAATCCTTAATAAAACTCATCTGGTCCTCCTTTACCATAAAAGGCTATACCGTCTCCAGACTTAATGCTAGCATTTTCAACAGGATTTTAAAATTCCCATTCAATAAGGATATGGGCCTGTACAAAGTGCAATCTTCTGGGGCTTTTCCTTTCTTAAGGATAAGACCTGAGGTCCCTTTTATACCTTTCCCCTCTCACTGTAAGCCTATGCCCTCTCGTTCTGGACTATCCCACCCCCAGGAAAAGGCCTTGTCTATTTATCCTATCCATGCCCCTCATGATTTTATTAACCTCTGTAAGGTCACCCCTCAGCCTCCGATGCTCCAGGGAAAAGAGCCCTAGCCTCTTCAACCTCTCCCTATAGCTCAAATCCTCCAACCATGGCAACATCCTTGTAAATCTTTCCTGAACCCTTTCAAGATTCACAACAGCCTTCCCATAGGATGGAGACTAGAATTGCCCACAATATTCAAAAAGTGGCCTAACCAATGATCTGTATAGCCACAACATGACCTCCCAATTCCTATACTCAATGCTCTGATCAATAAAGGAAAGCATACCAAATTCCTTCTTCATTATCTTATCTACCTTTGACTCCACATTCAAGGAACTATGAACCTGCACTCCAAGGTCTCTTTGTTCAGCAACAGTTCCCAGAACCTTAGCATTAAGGGTATAAGTCCTGCCCTGATTTGCTTTCCCAACCTTCAACTCTTTCTATTTATCTAAATTAAACTCCATTTGCTACTCATCAGCCCATTGTCCCATCTGATCAATATCCCATTGTACTCTGAGGTAACCTTCAAAAGTGGAGGTCCACTACACCTCCAATTTTGGTGTCATCTGCAAACTTACTAACTATACCTCCTATGTTTACATCCAAATCATTTATATAAATGACAAAAAACAGTGGACCCAACACTGATCCTTGTGACACACTACCGGTCATAGACCTCCAGTCTGAAAAGCAACGCTCCCTCACTTCTGTCTTCTATCTTTGAGCCAGTTCTGTGTTTAAATGGCTAGTTTTCCCTCATCAATCCTCTCTGTTACTTCTTCAAAAACTCAATCAAGTTAGTGAGACACTGTTTCTCACACACAAAGTCATGTTGACTATCCCTATTCGGTCCTTGCCATTCCAAATACGTGTAAATTCTGTCCCTCAGGATTCCCTCCAACAACTTGCCCACCACTGATGTACTGTGTCTATGACCAGAAAGCATCTCCTCTGCTAGGTCCTTGTTATTTTACCTCTCAAGTGGCTAATATTTTTGGGGAGGATAAAGAAAGCACTTTAAAATGTATTTCTCCTTGAAATGTGGCAACAATTACTGTAATGAGTGGGAGGACTTTACTAACAATTGTTCAAAATAATGACCCTTTGAGAATCATCACTCTTTGCGTCACAACATCTTAGTGATAAGGTAGAGCAGCAGCCGCAGGAAGGAAAGGAAGCAAGTCTTGCTCTCTGAATCCTACTACCTTTTAGGAAAACTTGGTCATGTGACTAATGATCTGAAGATTAGGTATCATCCTATTTAGTTCACATGAGAACCCACATCAAAAATCATAACCTTGAGTAGATTTCATCCTTGAATCAAAAAATAGCCAACATGAATCACAGATTTATTCATTGATGAACTCATCTTTAATTTTATTGCAATATTTTCCAGTTGTTAAAGTATATGTACATATGTGCCTGTTTGTTAAAGCATAAAGGTTGCATTTTTATTTTTTCTGCTTTATGTATTGATGAGTTAAATGGAATAATGACTGTTTTGAAACCAAGGACCAATTAAGGCATTTATGAACAAGTCACTGGAACTCATTATGAGTTGTGTTTTACACTGCTGCTTTGTTCAGGCAGCAAGACAGAAGGGATAAGATGACCTGGCAGGAGAGTGTATCTGCAAAGTGAGATTCAGCCAGTGACAGTTTCCTTACTGGTTTGAGCAGATGTGACCAATAGTGGATCTCAGAAGATCAATAGATGGAGAGCCAAGACATTTTAGATGGTAAAGGTAGAGCGACAAAGTACTGGTAAGATACACTTCACTAACTGATGATAGCTTTCTGGTTGACTGCTGGGTGGGTGAAGACCTTGGATGTTTGCAATAGAGAGTGTAATACAAAATGTGTGGTACCGGAGGGTAATAAGCTAACGCCGCAGATTCCATGTCTCTATTCTTCTGTAGTGAAAATATCTGAAGCCAGAAGAAAGTCAACTATTTTGCTTAACAGTTGTTTAAACTGTTGGTATTATCAACAATTAAGATACTTTGTAATTAGTCTACAAATATTCCTCCTGCAAAGAAGCGAAGGAACCTCATGAAAGGAGGTCAGAGAATAAAAGGTCTTTCGTGAAAAAAAATCTCATTTGACACTGTGGACTGGTGTTAGTGAACTGTATTTTACCAGTACTTTGTCCCTCTACCTTCATCATCCACAATGTCTTGTCTCTCCATCTATATGTGTGTGCAAAAGTTTTGAAAGGGGCTTAGGCTTCCAACTAGTACATTTATATGTTGGTAGTTTATTTTGTTTCCTGTAGTTAAAACATTTATAATAAACAACAGTTTTTGTTAAGTATGGGAACATGGCTAATATTTTCTGTTAACGCTAAATCCATCAGACAAGTAATCAAAATTCTTTCCCAAGTGCATTATAACAATAGTGACTAAATAGTTTCAAATAAATCATTTAAAATGAAGTACAGTACATTGTAATACAAAACATGCATACATATGTAATATGTTTGTATTACGGAACTGTCAGCATATCCAAAATGTAGCAAGGTGATCCAATTCTTATTCTAGTAATGCCGTGGCTTAAGAAATATTTCAAACTTACCAAATATTAAATCTATGTATATACATCATGTAGCACATTTCAAATTATGATGTTATGGATATAGAATTTGTATAATTTTTTTTATGAAGTCATAAAAAATGGCAGGCAGCAATAGTTCAGCTCACTTTTTTCACAAATTTTCACAGATGATATTGTATTATATGATAATATGTAAGAAATGCTATAAATCAAAATAATCATAAAATTCTCATGGCTGGACCAACAAATATATTCCAACTAATTTATGTATTATACTCCACTACTGATAAGTGCAAGCTCATTATATATCCCTGCTAATTTATGAATTAGTGGAAAACAGCCTATATATCCAGTTTATCTATTTCTTTGTTACTTCAGCACACTCTGCCCTACTCAAGAAATGTATAGTAAATATCATTGCACTGCAACCTTAATTTGCACAACCCTAAATTTCTTCTTTCTTCAGATATTTACTAATATATTCCTTTCTGCGTTGTTTCATTGAATCTGCAAACATGCTGCTTGAAAATTCATTTATGGATTTGTTGAAACTCAACACACAAAGGAAAATATCACATTTTGTAATCTCTTTTGCAACACTCCTAACAGAGTGCTTAGACAAACCTGATATAGCATTGAATGTAGCACGGATGATTAGATTTGTTATTACTGATCAGTAATTGTTCTATCACTTTTGTGAAAGTCTTCTTTTTTGAAGTATGTCTGGTGATTTAATTTATCATAAAGAAAGGAGCAAATCTGCAATAAAGGCAATATTTAAAAGTGCAAAATCCTTAAATTCACTTTTCTTTATGCTGCTTCTTCACGTTCAACTAACTGAATAAGATAAAGAACAGAACAAAGTTTGAATCAATATCTTGATTTCTGTACAACATGAAATATAGATAATATTGGGAACAGGGTCTAAAATCCGAAAGATTGGAGCAGAAAACAAAGATTTAGTTTAGCAATGTTGCTGTGAATGATAAAATGTTTAAAGATTTACTTCATTCAATGACAAAGGTACAGTAAACTAATAAAAATACCCATGGGTCAATAGATTTTCAGACATACTAATGTTGGTATAGAACTGAATTACATATATGCTTGCGAGTAAAAAATCAACACTGGTACAAATTATAATATATTTTAAAACGTGGTATCTTTGACAAAAATAGAGGCATAGAGTACTAAATACAATATAAATATCCTAAAGCATTGTAAGTTCTAACTAAACATCAGATATATTTCATTCAATTCAGAGCACAGAATTTAGAAAGGAGGGAATAATATCCAATATGGTGCAGAGGAGGCTTACCGAATGATAAATGGAATGATTGTCCTGAGCTTTGTGAAAGATTTGAGAAAAGCTTGGATCGCTTACCATAGGACAGTGAAATTTAGGGGAGATTTGACAGAGATGTTCAAAATTAAGGGATTTTACTCATGTATATAAGTTGTTGGTTCTAGTGTCGGCTGAGTTGATGCTAAAGGACATAAATAATAAAGGAACGCTGGAAGTAAAAGATGCAGAGTGCATGAGCAGGTGGAGTGACAACTGGGGAGAGTTGTGGTTATTAAGAAAATGAAGGGAGGCAGGGAATATAAAGCTGGAAGTGGTGCAGATATGAAAAAGGCTAATTCAGATCAGAAAGAATTGGAGTCTTGTCCTGAAAACACTGCTAAAGGAATTATGTTTCTGTTGGATTGCAAAAAACTCCTACGAGCTAAGCTCCTCTCATCAATTGCCTGAGCCATTTCTTCCCATTGGGGAAATTGTTGCTTGAAGGGTTTTTGTAACTACCCAAAGATATGGAGCAGATCTCTTTTTTCCCATATCAACCAAGACTTCTAAAGCTCCACCTAGGGTACTGAACCACATGTCTTCTCTCATAAACATTCCTTCCTGACATCCTTCCTTTAAGGGGTGCTTTTTGATTTAAAAGCACATCAGAGATGTCAAATTTCTGACCCAAAAAGCATTGTGTGTACTATTACAAGCTCACTTGTCCCACGGTAATGAGCAGGCAGCACCAACTTCATATGGTCTCTGAGTCCAGTTGAACGGACGAGCAGACACCCCCCACCCGCTATACCTCTGTTTACAAGTGTAATCAAATAACCAGATTGATATGGTCTCACCTGTGGAAAAATAAATGAATATTTTAGTGGAAATTTCAGTAGCTGCGATATGATTTGACATGTGTTACACAGAACTACACACGAATGTCCTGAACTAGATAGCCATTTGCCCAACTATCAAGTGATTTTACAAATAAACGTCTTAAGTGTACAGTTCCAGTGGGTTATACTTTGCATTATTTTAAAGTTACTTAGTTGAACCTTTTTGTCTCTTAAAATATATATCTGAAGTCTCCAAGAAAGCCATTTTTCATTGTAAAGCACTCAAGCTGACTGGAGTTTTCCATAAGATGCAGTTACTTCTACGGCACGGTAGAACAACAGCATACATTGTGTCATTTAAAATTTACACCATTCTCCCTTCCGCACTCACATCTACTGAAAATGTCATTCAGTGTGTCTTGTTTTTCTCACATTCTTATTTATCTTTTGTCTGTGTTTAGGCAAACAGTGCATATAAGGACACTTATACAGTGAACAATTTATGTTATTTTGCTGTGACCCAGATTTCAGTGAAAACATTTCTCAGAAAATTCCAGACATTTCAAATTGAAGATAAATTTGTTAATGGTTTCTATGGTAAAACTACAAGATTTTTGGTGCACTTAAAAAAAGATCTGTGTGCATTTTCCTTCTGAATTTTGTTCAATGATTTTATTTATTTTAATTTACAATATGTACTCCCTGATTAAGACTGCTGGATACACTCACTGGCTATCTGCCTCAGTTTAAAGGTTATCATTTTTTAAATCATCCCTGTCCCTAATGATATCTTTCTTTCTTCAGAGAAAATGTTCTTTTAACATTCCATTTTTCAAATTGGTTTTGTTGAAATGTTCCATCCACTGTCTTTGCTCTCCTGTTTAGATGTCACTGAAATGTGAAAAAAATATCTGTAGCTTCGCTAATAACATTACATCCCAACACACACAATGCCCATTACATCACCGGGAGTTTACATAACTTTTTTCATAAAACCAAACAGTTGACGAAATGCTGCAGAACTGTAAAAGCCTGAGTACAATGACTCCTCTTCGAAGTTTTATAACTTCTGTGTTTCAAATTTAAAAGGAATTAAGAAACTAAAAACTACCAAAAAGACATCTGTTTTTGAAATAAGATCATTTTAAACCCCAACCCACATTCATGTAACCTATAGATAGCTGTAATCATGATTAAAACATTTCTTCACTTAACACCATACAAATGAACCATGTGGCAAATAATCCATAAACTGCATCTCTACCAAAGATTTGTTGACATAATCAAATAGCTTGAACCAATATTGCCATCACCTCCTGTAACTGAGAGATAATCATGTCCTTTGTATTATTGGAAACACTGCTGACAATGTTTCAGTTTAATTTTGAGTTGTTTCCTTTTAGCAAACGGATGAAATGCTGGTTATCTGCTCAGGTCTTGGGATGAGTTATGAAATTTGATTTGCAGGTGGTAATCCACTGAAAACCTGATGCGTTTATGATTAATATGACCGTGTCATGGAGGATAAAGTATCCTTCAAAAGTTGAAACTAAACAATTATTCTCGGTTCGTATTGCAGTTACCCAGTTACTATGATTGTCAGATCAAAACCCAAGAGAAGATTTGTCTAGAGGGTACTTGGCCCAAAATTCAGTCTTACACCTTGTGGATCTCAGGAGTTCAAAATAATCACACTTTAAACTGCAGCTTTACTAAATATCTCTTTCAGATAACACAATTGACTGCACACTCATACATTGTTGTTTTAATATGGAGACAGTGTAGCGCAGTGGTGTTTAATGTGACAATCTGGATACTTGTGAATACATTTGCATGAATATATAATTCCTAAATCATTTACAGTGATGATAAACTTGACAGAAAACAAGAGTGAAACCGATGGTGGTTTGATTGCTTTGTGGCTCCAACCTGGAGCTAAACTAAGTTGATTCCATGATCTTTCACGCTGGGCAGAGACTTATATCCAGTGGAAGTTTAGCTCATGGCTCACACTGTTCTATCTCTAAAACTAATATCCAAGTACAATGGGTGTGTAATCTCATGGAATCTGCTTTACAATCTTAACATAATTGGCTATCTCAAACTTAAGGCCAGTTTATTTATAGGCAGCATGGTGGCACAGTGGTTAGCACTGCTGCCTCACAGCACCAGCGACCTGGGTTCAATTCCTGCCTCAGGCAACTGACTGTGTGGAGTTTGCACATTCTCCCCATGTCTGCGTGGGTGTGCTCCAGTTTCCTCCCACAGTCCAAAAATGTGCAGGTTAGGTGGATTGGCCATGCTAAATTGCCCATTAGGTAAAATGTAGGGGAATGGGTCTGGGTGGGTTGCGCTTCGGCGGGTTAGTGTGGACTTGTTGGGCCGAAGGGCCTGTTTCCATACTGTAAGTAACCTATTCTGTTACTGTTGTTGCCTTGCACCTTTTCTTTTAGTGAAGTATTTTAGTTATGTAGAAAAACAAAGTATTCCAGATACTAGAGATCTGAAAGAAACACAGAAAGTGGTGGAGAATCTCAATAGGTTTGGCAGCTTCTGTGGAAAATATGTTGATGCTGCCCATTTAACAAGGTTATTTTGTCCTTGTTTTTTTCTTGAGAGGTTGTAAAGCCAGAGGTGCTGATTTGTCTGGAAATAATTACTTTGAACAATGGCAGGGGAGTGGCAAGTTCTTCCAGTTCAGACTTTTTTTTTAAATTTGATTTGTTTTTAGCAGGGTGTCAAAAACTGCTGGGCACCTAGAGAAGCAGCTACAGTAAAAAGAGGTTCCATGCTCCAACAGATGTTTCTTGCCTGACCTTTCTCACTGAAAGCTCTCCTGCCCGTAAGAATCTGTTTTTGAATTTATCTTTTTTCCAAGAGATGTGTTTAAAGAAGTTGCAGGGATTGGAACAATTTTATTAAGGTTATCATGTCAGCTGGGTTATCAAATAAATAAATTTGAAATTCTGTTTTCTTTTGTTCATGTGTCATCCATAATGTTTAAATAAATTTTGTTTTGTTTAAAACGGAGTGGTTTGACCAGCTGCATCACCCCTGGAATATGCACCCTACATCTGCCTAAAAAAAAATAAAACTTCAGATCTAGGCTAGTTTCTTAAAATGTTTTGAGGGGACCTGGCCTAGTCCATGACAAAAGAGAACTAGTTAATGTTTTGAATTGAATGACTCTAGTTTTGAACTGGAGGAGCTGAAAATGATGGGGATATGTTGTTGAAGAAGAAGGAGGAGGAGTGAATAGAACAGATTGTGAGTGTGTCCAGAGGAGATATCAAAGAAAGTGCTAAATGCAGTAGAAGAGAGATATAGATGCAGAAAGGTGTGAATAGCACATAATAGGTCATCACTGTTGAGAGCAAACATGCAAACAAGACATTGTGGGGGAAGGATGTCAAAGTAACTGTACCGAGACCAGTATCCCATCATCCTTTATTTACTTGTGCACAGTACACTGGCTGTAGCCAGCCAGCTCAGAGTTAGACTCCTGGACTGATGTGATTCTGATCTCCTGGTTATTGTTTTTTCTTTTTCAGAGTCTCCTAAACTGAGGAGATTCTAATCTCCTGGTTATATTAGTCAGCCAGGGGTTTCCTCATTAGCCTAGGTTAGTAATCCTAATCAGTGACCTCATAGTCAACAAGGTCAACCTGGTTCCAATCACAACATTCCTCTTCCCTCACCGTCCCCAAAGTCTGGACAAGTAGGCCTGGTCTTTGGCTTGTAGATTTTCCTATGATGTTTTTTCCCCAAGTGCGGTTCCTTTGGTTCGGACTCTAACGTGGGTGGCACGTACCAGACCTTAGCCCACCACTTGCGTGTCCAGGAAGTTCAAAACCAAAACGGACTCTTTGAGGGGAGACATCCTTGCTGCAATATTTGCCAATGGGAGGCAGCTCAAGGCATCCACATTAGCCAGTTAGCTTCCTGGATGGTGTTCTAGCTTTGACTTGTACACGTTGAGAATAAGGGTCTGTCACTGAATTCTACCAAAAACTATGGGTCTTGTCTTCCTTCAATAACCTTAGCAGAGGTTTATGCCTGTTACTATGACAAATTCCAGTCTGTAAATATACTGGTGGAACTTCCTCACACCAAAGATAATTGCCAAACTTTCCTTCTCTAGCTGAGCATATTTGTATTCAGCATCAGCCAAAATCTAGGAAGGATACATCCCTCTCCATTGGGCCACTGGTGAGCCAATACTACCATGTAACCATGCGGGGAGGCATGATATTTCAGGACACCTTAAATGGCGATAGCTGCTTTTTCACTTCCCTAAAGCTCCTTCTTGACTATGTGACCATTCACAAGGCTGACCCTTTTTCAATAGCAGGTGTAATGGTGCCAAGATGGGGGCCAGGTAACGTATGAAATTTCTGTTCACTAACCCAAAGAAAGACCTAACCTCCTGTATTGAGTAAGAGCCAAGACACCTTTGATTGCTCTCACTTTATTTTCCAATGGACGTAACCCCAGTTTAGTCAACTCTGTAACCCACATAGGTCACTTGGAGGCTCCTGGAAACACACATTTTTCCCTTCTAAGGTGTACGCCTGCCTGGGAAAAACATTTAAACACAAGTTCTCCAAGTGCTCTTTATTGGTCTTCCCTGTTGTTAGTACATCACCCAAATAAATGGCAACCTGGGATAGGCCTTGTAAAACGTTCTCCATGGTCCACTGGAAATGGCGCAGGCTGATGATACTCCAAATGGAGTATAATGCTATCAACCCTTATGGGTGTTAATTGTAGCGTAATTCTGGGAGTCCTCATCCAGCTGCAATTGCAGGTAGGTGTGGCTCATGTCCAGTTTCAAAAGGATACCCCTCCCCCGCCAATTTTGCATACAAGTGTATGTGTGGGATTGGGTTTTTATCTAGCTGTGAGAAGTGATTTACCGTTTGTTTAAAATACCCACAAAGGAAGACTGAGCTGTAAGGTGTCACTATCAGTATGAGCGGTGCTGCCCATTCTGCAAACTGCACTGGTTTGATGATCCCTTCACTCTCTAACCTCCTGATCTAAACTTCCATTTTTGCTCACAAGACCAATGGCACTGGGTGAGTATTGCAACATCTCAGAATTGCTTCCTGGTCAACATATAAATTGGCTTTGGTCCCTTCGATAGTCCCAAGCCCTTCCTGAATTACTCCTGGGTATCTCACTAGGATTTCACTGACGCAGCTATTTTCGAATTGAAATATGTTGAGCCAATCCAGGTGAATCTTTCTCAATCAATTTCACCCCAACAGGCTTGGGCCCGAGCCTTTTACTACCATCAGTGGCAACTGCATCAATTGCTTCTCAGACAAGATCAGAACCTAAGTTATCTCCTTAATCTGCAGCAGTTCCCTACTGTATGTTCTCGGTCTAGCTGAAGTCTTGTACAAACCTAAGGGTTGGAGTCCCAAGCAAATCTTGTTAAAGACCAATTCTGCAATGACAGATACAGTTGCAACAGTATCGATCTCCATGGGAACTAGGTGACCATTTAACGAAACATTAATATTAAATTGGTTCCAATTTGAATGTTACTAAACAATTTATTTTAACCAACCCACATATAGGGGACTTTCCAGGGTGTGCACTTGCCTGGGTACTAGCCTACAAATTTCCTTATTCAAGTCAGGCCTTGTAGGACTCCTTCTCAGTCTCGAGTCCACAATGGCTTGCCAGTCCAGATCCTGAAGAATTGTTTAGCCGCTTGGCTGAGACTCGGCTTTGTTGTGGGGTTCTGCTGTGGTCTGGCCTAGGGTCCCTCTGGTTAGTATACAGCCTGCGTAAGGCTCTGCAATTGCCTGCGCTCAAATGGTGTTTCCCAAACTCAGTCGGACAGGTAAGGGAGTCCACTTCCTTTGGGAGACCGTGTAGCTCCCATGCTCCACTTGCTGCATTTACTAATGATAATGCCAGTTATAGAGCTTGTTTGAAGTCCCGTGGGCTTTAGCTAGTAGGTGCTTCTGCATGGTTACATCATTAATCTCACATACCAAAAAGTCTCTCAGCATTTCATTCAGGGTTAACCAAAATTGCATGCCTCTGTCAAGCTCAATCTTGTTAAAAATCCCAATATGGATTCCCCGGTTCTTTAACAGCTGAATAAAACTGATAACATCTCAGATTTAGAGGAAGTTTGGAGTTATAATATTCCTTAACTAACTCTGTCAACTCTTGGATGGTTTGAGTGCCCGGTGCCTCTGGGAAAGTTAAGCCCCGTTTAACTGAAAATGTTGCAAGTCCACACACAGTCAGAAGGATTAATTGTTGCTTTTCATCTGCCCCAATGTCATTTGCCCCCAAAAACCGCATCCTTTCCACATACTGGACCCAGTCTTCAACAACAGGATCAAATGAGTCAAGCTTCCCAAATAAAGGCATGATGCCCAGAAATGCTGACCCCAATTCCAAGATGGCTGTGGCAAGAGAATGTTCTTCAGGCACATCATGTTTTCTCTCGTTACCTCTAAAATAAGTGCACCAAGGCTGGCATTCTGTCACCACATCACCCTTTATTTACTAGCGCACAATATCCTGGCTGTAGCCAGCCAGCTTAGAGTTAGTTGCCTGAATTGAGGAGAACTAATCTAGTTTTTTTTTTGCAAAATCACAATTCTTTTCACAAAACACAAGGAATTGCATCGTTAGATGAATTGAGTTTCCAATTGAAATTCAGCCTGGGGCCTGCACGCAAAACTCTTGACCTACACACAAAAGCTCACCCCGAGACCTACACACAAAAGCTCAGTTCAGGGTCTATACCCAAAGGCTCATTCTGGAACCTGCATACTAAATAACGGCGCAGAGGCCAGTATCCAGCTTGGAGTCACCTGGACTGAAGAGATTCCAATTTCCTAGTTATATATATGTTTTCTTGCCCGATTATATTTTTTTCTTTTTTGTCTTTTCCTTTTCCCTTTCTTTTCACTTTAACTCCCACACTACTGCCAAACAGCTGTAACACTTATTTATTCCCTAGCACCCATGTCATGTGTGTGTACGTGCAGGACATAGTGAGTGCAGAAAACTTTATTCATATTCCACCACCAGGAAAAAACTAACACCCGAGGGGCCAGTGACAAGCAGTGCCCTTCTCATCAGAGGGCAATGCCAAGGTGATCAAAAAAGTGAAGGGGGGGGGGGTTTCCTAGTTATTTTACACAAAAGAAAAATGAAAAAATCAAGAAAGTCTACCAGAAACAAGGGGGAGAGAAGAAGAAAGCTCTCCTCCTCAGTAGGAAACCCAACAGCAGTCATAACACATTGACTGTGTGCTCCAGGCAATTCAGAGTGAGTCCTCTCCCTAACACAAAATGAAGAGTCCTTCACCACTGATCCAGCTCTCTCAGAGACAGCTCTTAGAATGAATAGGAGGTCTGACACTCCTGTTCCTTTTTGTTCTCCCCCACACTACTGCCTAACTGCGGTAATGCTTATTTTTCCCCAGTACCCATGTTGTGTGTGTACAAGTGTATGACACAGTGAAGAACAACAAGTGTGTAAATCTTTATTTGTATTCCACTACCAGGAAGAAAGGAAACACCAAGGTGGCCAGTGACAAGCAATACTCTTCTCATCAGAGGGCAATGCCTAAGTGATCAAAGATGTAAACAACGGTTTCCCTAGTGTACACTACATTGGACAAACAGGCAGAAAACTAGCCACCAGGATATTAACTAGCCACAAAACGACATGATCCTCTCTCACTAGTATCCTTATATACAGATAAGGAAGGACGCCACTTCGACAGGGACAACACATCATCCCAGGACAAGCCAAACAGACACACGCACGAGAATTCCTAGAGGCATGGCATTCCAACTGGAACTAAATCAACAAACACCTTGACTTGGATCCCATTTACCATCCTCTGAGAAAAAGAACAGGAAATGACATTGCCACAGGAAATGATGTCACCACAGGAAATAACATCACTAACCCAAACATATAAATAGAAAGCAGGAATTATCAACAGTGCTTCGCCCAGAGGCCCACTGATGATGTTATCTAGTAGGACGAAAGATCTGAAAATGAACCTGCCAGCTCAGCGAGCAAACCTATACCCAGGACCTCAACCTGAGCTACAAATCTTCTCAAAACTGGCTATCTTTATTCAGTTTCCACCAACAGGAAGAAAAGAAACACCCAAATGGCCAGTGACAAACAATGTCCTTCTCATCAGTGGGCAATGCCTAAGTGATCAAAAATGTGAACGGGGTGTTTTCTAGTTATATTAGTCAACCAGGACTTTCCTGATTTACCCAGGTTAACAACCCAATCAATGACCTCGTAGTCAATGAGGTCAACCTGGTTCCAATCACGACAGATGTGAAATCAAAATGGAAGTCAGCATTCATAGTCTGAAGTTGTTGAACACAATGTTGAGTCCTAAAGGGATAATGTGCTAAGTGGAAAATGAGGTGCTCCAGTTTTTGTTGTTTTTCCAAAGTGGCAGTAGTGTAGGACTCTTCAAACAGAGCTTGTCTGCCCCATTCGTTTCCTTTCCCTTTTTTTCACCCTTTCTTCTTCTCGTTTGTATTTTCTTTTCCTTCTGTCTTTTTTCTGCTTCTGGCCTCAGACTCAGCACAGACCCAGTGAGGTAGCCTCCTGGCCTTGCATGGAGGCCTGCCAGCTTAGTGTGGTGGACTTTTGGCCTGGTGTGGCAGACACAGCCTGGCATGGTGAATTCTTGGCTTGACCCAACGGTCATTTGGCCTGGTGTGACAGACTCTCAGCCCGATGTGGTGGATTCTTGGCCTGACAAGGTGATCTCTCAGTGGCCCAATGTGGCAGTCTCTTGGCCAGATACAGCTTCGGCGTGGACCCCCAGACTCGAGGTGATTCCTCAAAGTGCAGCCCCACCGTGGCAATTAAGGAAAACTGTAATGTTTGAACTTTCAGCTTTATTTCTTTATTTTCTATTTAGAACTAGAAAGGTGCCACTGCATTATAATTACTTCAATCTTTAGCTTTAGCTGTCTTTGTACCGTGTTCTTAAGACTCTGTACCTAGGTACAAGTACCTAAAATGGTGCCTTGGTGGCAACATTATACACTTTACACTGTACTCCTGTACTTTTTGACGGGAGTACATGTGACAATAAAATCAAAATCCATCCTTGCTGGAGCACTCCAGCAGCTGAGGACAGAAATTTTAGCCTGAGATCAAGATGATGCATTGATATGGTAAAGAACTGGAAGGCCATTCTTCTCTTGAAAACCATCATTTTGTTTTAGAACTTACTGTTTCTATTTTAGTTGTCTTTTTTTCAGACCATAATTTCAAATATTCAAATGCAGTAACTGCTGATTGTTTGTATGAAATGTATATACTGCACATAGAGAAGGATGTTATTGACATTATACAGTCAGAGGAAAACATTTATAACTGAAAAGTGCTGCCTGTAAGATCTATAATTATCCTATTATGATAGTTATATGACTAAAATCTACAGTTAGTGCCCACAGTGCTGATATTTATGATTCAAGATTCTTTTGAATATGGAATTTGACTGCATTGGACATTTTCTTTTGTGGTAACCATGTTTCGAAAACGCTGTGCTAAGGTACAAATTTAATACTGTTGAATTCAGTATCAATTGTCAGCAGTAAAATCGAGACAGCAAGGTTTCTTTGATATTGATTGTTTCCCAAGGGAATCATCAGTACATGCAAGCGAGTGATACAAAAGCAGCTAATGTGCCAATAGTGTGTGATACCAGCCTGAGCATCCTTCTATGCTAATGCCAGGTATCCTGGGAGCTGCTGTAATTATTACATTAATGACATTCAAAGTTTCAAGCAATGTGCTACAGAGATGGATGGCTGCTGAGAGATGCTGGTTATCCGCTTTAGTATTGACTGGTGGCACCAGTTGTTGTGGCAATCAATACAATTGAGAACATGAAAGACGTCCAAGTAAAAATGGACATCTGGCCTAATCTCACTTCCTGGCTCTTCATCCAGAACTTTGTACTTACAAAACTTCAAGTGTATTCCTGAGTACATTTTAAATATAATGAGAGTAACCATTTCAACACTCAGTCAGGCAATGAGTTCCAAATAATCATCAATCCTGGGGGAAGCTATTTTTCTCAAATCTTTTTTTAGTTTTTATTCCAAATTTTGCCTCAGTTATGAGCCTCTTAACCAAGGTGAGTAAGTCTTTCCTATCCACTCTACATCGACTTTTACAACTTTAAACTTCTGTTACATTTCCCATCAGCCTGTTTCCATTATTTTCTTCTCTTCTATATGTTTCTGAAGACATTAGCATTCATGTTACATTGACTCTACCTAGTTTACTGATGTCACGCACAGTCTCTTGGTAGGGATGGGGAGTTCTGCTCTATTTTTCTAGAGTTTCTGCTCTGTATCCGTGTCAGATCTCTATGGCCCTAATAATTATGCCTTATCAAATATAATTGTACTTATTGCGATCATGCAGTATACCTTCTGTTCATCAAAGAACAATGTTACTTCAGTAAATCCTTTGCAGTGTATACTGTCAACCATTAATTAATAGAGAGATTAGATGAGATTCCCTACAGTGTAGAAACAGACCTTTCAGCCCAGCCCAGAATGAGAGGGCATCGGTTTAGGGTGAGAAGGGAAAGTTATAAAGGAGACCTAAGGGGCAACTTTTTCACACAGAGGGTGGTGCGTGCATGGAATGAGCTGCCACAGAAAGTGATGGAGGCTGGTATAATTGCAACATTTAAGAGGCATTTGGATGAGTGTATGAATAGAAAAAGTTTGGAGGGATATGGGCTGGGTGCTGGCAGGTGGGACTAAATTGGGTTGGGATATCTGGTTGGCATGGACGGGTTGGACCAAAGGGTCTGTTTCCATGCTGTACATCTCTATGACTCTATGATTAAGTCCACACCGACCCTCTGAAGCGTAACCCACCCAGACCCATTTCCCACTTAATGATGCACTTAACACTATGGGCAATTTAGCATGGCCAATTCACCTGACCTGCACATTTTTGGACTGTGGAAGAAAACCAGAGCACCCGGGTAAGAACCCCACACAGACATGGGGAGAATGTGCAAACTCCACACAGACAGTCGCCAGAAGCTGGAATCAAACTCAGTCCCTGGCGCTGAGGCAGCAGTGCTAACCACTGAGCCACTGTACCACACGGAAGAGAGGCCTAAGACAAAGCCAAGATAATGGACAATTGACAGCAACAAATTACCTGAAAGAGCCGTACCCAATTAGAAATACTGGTCGACATGGCTAATACCACAAAGAACCGGGTGCGGTCATCTGGGTAGAAGACTAGAGAACCTATCCTATCCAAAATCCAACAGACTATCCAAACTTAATGATGCTATTCTAAAAATACTTGCAACAGTCCCAATAGATGCATCCCTTAAAACAAAAAGTAAATATGAAACAAACCAGGGCTCACAGACTTGAAGTTAGAGATAGAGAGTACCTGACTGGACTTGCCCCAGCAGCCTTTATTCACACATACTGCAGCTGAACTGAATCAAAAACTCTAATCTCAATGAAGGCTAGGTACACAGCTAGCTGGCCACTCCCCTTTGATTATACCTGTTTTTTTAAAGACATGAAAGCCTTAGGCCGGAGGCATTATCTTTTAGGGGTAAGCAAAAAGGGCACCAATAAACTTTACAAACCCAGCCTAGTTGGAGTCTGGCTAATTACCCCCTCTCTGGAAAAATACTCAAGGGCATAGTAACTTGTTAAAAGACCAACATTGTGACACCTCCCCCCTTAAGAAAAATGAACCATCAATTTCTGAAGATGGCTTCATTTTTCAAAACCCCTAAAAATAGTGGTCAATACCCAAAAGCACACAGCGTTCAATGGCTATGAATGTGAAAATATGCATAACTACATTTGGATTCAGACTGTGGCTCTCCCACCACCGTACGGCTCCATCTCTCAATAGTGCATCAGCAATCACGTTTCCTCGACCTGCCCCATGCATAATTTTCATATTGTGTCACTGTAACAACAGGCTCCATCCAAACAGTCTGGCATTTTTTTCCTTAAATTTCTCCACAAGCTTCAATGGGTTATGATCAGTGTATAAGATTATCTCAGATGCATTGCTGGTGATATAAACACTGAAATGTTGTAATGCCAACACCAAGCTCAAAGTCTCCTTCTCAACTATCGAATATTTCTGCTGATGAATGTTCAACTTCCTGGAGAAATACCTGATAGATCTTTCTATCTTTTTATCATCCTCCTGCAGGAGCACCGCACTGACATCTACAGCACTGGCATCGCTAGCCACCTTGAAAGGCTTCGCATTCCAGTGTGGCTAATACTGGGGCAGTGGTTAACACAGTCTTCAGGCTGTCAACCGCCTTCTGACAGTCTGCTGTCCACTGAAGCTTCTTGCCTTCTTTTTTAGCAATTCAGTGAGAAGAAAAGCCACACTGCTAAAATTCAGCACAAACATTTGGTAAAATCCACTCAATCCCAGGAACTGTTGGTACTGCCATTTTTCTCGATGGTCTGGGAAATTCCCCAATCGTTTTCATTTCCACATCCAGTGGGGCCATTTGTCCGTGTCCAATAACATGGCCCAGGAAGGTTACTAGGGCTTTGGCAAATTTACTTTTAGTTAGGTGTACCACCAAACCTGCCTTCCAAAATTAATCAAACAAGTCTAATTGATGTTCTTAATGTTCCTTTCATGAGTGACTAAAAATCAGTATGTCATCGATGTGTACAACACAGTTGGGTAATCCAGCAATGACCTTTTTAGTCAGTCTCTGAAATGTGGCTGGAGTGTTTTTCATACCAAATGGCATGACTTGAAACTGATACTCGATTTTGCATTATGAAAGCCAAAATAGCCTTTGCTCTTCCTGACAGATGTACTTGCCAGTATCCTCTCAGCAAGTCCAACTTAGAAATGTAAGTTCTTATCTCATCTTTTCAAAATAGACTTCCAACTGTGGAATTGGATATGCAACAGTCTTTGTAACTGCATTGACTTTGCGACAGTTCACACAAAACCATTGGGTACCATCTGGCTTTGGCACCATGGCTATGGGTGAGCTCTAGTCACTGTAATTCACTACGATTATGCCATCTTGGAGCATGCGTTCAATCTCCTTCTGAACCTTTGCCAACTTTAGAGGGTTATGTCTATAGGATATTACTTAAATCGGAACAGCATCTACTATTTCTACATCATGCACAATTAGGTTAGTACTTCCCAATTTGTTTTCACATATCTCCCCATTACACTTTCAGATCATTTTGATTTTTCTCAAGAGGGTAATTTAGTAATTTATCCCAATTTTTGACAGCTTCCTCCTTGTCCAATTTGATTTGAGGAATGTCCAGTTCAGAAGCCTCTGAACTTGGTTCTTCCTCAGTCTTGTAATCATTAACACATTCCCCTCTTGCTATCCATCCCTGTCAAAATTCCTTTTGACCATATTCACGTAACACACTGAAATTTCTTCCTGTCTGGAATCCCTAACAAGTAGTTCACCTCACCCAATTTCCTTTTGATCTGATAAGGTCCACTAAACTTTGGTTTTAAAGGTTCGCCTATTACTGGAAGTAACACTCATACCTTATCCCTGATAACAAATTGTGAATTTTTATTTCTTGTCTACTTCCTGTTTCATCTCATGCTGTGATATTTTTAAATGCTGTCTCGTCAACTCCCTGGCTCTAATTAATCATTGTCTAAAATTTGATACATAGTCCAAATGGGTGGTCTTTGAACACTGACTGATTAAATTCTCCTTAATCAATTTTAATGGTCCTCTCGCTTCATGCCCAAAAACTAATTCAAATGGACTGAATTTGGTCAATTCACTTAATGCATCCCTGAACACAAAAAGCACAAACAGAAATTCCTTTTTCTAATCTTCTGAATAATCCTGACTATAAGCCCTCAACATGGTCTTTAGTGTAATAACACTCAGGGATACATTCATATTCTTCCTTTGTGTATGTTTTTTGATACAACTGCCTCAAATTTTCATCTTTCTGCTCATCGTTCATTTTTTGCAGAGCTCAAGATATCTGCCTGATTATCTATTTGCTCCTGTTTTATCTCAACTATCTGTCAAATACAGTCTCTGCTAATGCCACTTCAGTTTCCTTATCTGTACCCTTTGATCTGTTTTGTTTCAACTGGTGATTCTGTGACCTAGTTACTGCACAATCAGAGTAAAAATCCTGCATTACTTCAGTTGCCCGAGTCTCTACTGGCTATTCAACCACAGTAGATGGCACGCCTACCAGTGAATCAGCTACATCATTTGCAAGAACAAATTGTTTTCCTGGAGCTGAGTGTTTGCCCAGTACTCCTACCACAAAATCTCCATGCATCTCTGGACTCTCTAGCCTCACTTTACATAATTGAATCCTTTTTGTCTCACTATGAATTCTTGTTACCAGTACTTTTTCTGGTAATTGTCCTTCAGGAGTGCAGATCTCCTCATCTTTCAGCATCACATCCTGAGATGATCCTGTGTCCCTTAATATTGTAAACTTTTTCTTTACCTGTTACTCCTGGCCTACATGAATGCATTTTATCTTTGCAGGTATATTTTCGAAGCAGATCTGGCACTTCCTCCTTAACCAATCTCCCATCAGCTTGAACACTCTGATGCAGCTTTCTGGCTTCCGCTGTGCTTTCTGTTACCATTCCAACAACTCCCACATTTATTCTGTTTCTCTGTATCTGGCTTTTCCCCAGCCCACGAACACTGTGATTTCATGTGGCCTACTTAATGACAATGCAAACACCAGAGCTTTTTACCTTCTTTGTCCCCTTCAAGGGTTTCCTTTTTTACCCTGTGGTAAGTTACCCTTATGATCTTCACTGAGATTCACCTTTGCCTTTCCATGTGAGGATTTCTCTTTGCCTCAACTTCTATCCCTCATGGATTCTTTAAGCCAAACCATGTTTTATGGACCAGCTCATAATCATCAGCCACTTCAGCTGCTAACCTTGCTGTTTTAACTCTCTGCTCTTCCACATGAGTTTGCACTACTTCAGGCAGTCAATTTTTGAATTCCTCCAAAATAATTGTCTCTCTAAGAGCATCATAAGTTTGCCCTATTTTTAAAGCTCTTATCCACCTGTCAAAATTACTGTGTTTGATCCTTTCAAACTCAATATAGGTTTGACTAGGGTCCCTCCTTTGATTCCTGAAACGTTGTCGATAGACTTCTGGTACACATTCATATGATGGCTTTTCTCACCTCCTCAAAATCCCCAGCTACCTTCCCTGATAGTGATGCAAAGACCTCACTAGCCCTACCTACAAGTTTTGTTTGAATCAACAAAATCCACATGATCACTAGCCACTGCATTTGTTTAGCCACCTTTTCAAATGAGATGATAAAGGCTTCCACATCCTTCTCATCAAATGTAGGCAATGCTTGAACATATTTAAACAGTTTCTCACTGGGCTTTTGACTACCAGGGGTTTGCTCATCCTCACTAAGCCTACTTTCAGCCTTCATCTCCATCTTTTTAAGCTGACGTTCCTTTCTTACAAATCATTTTTTAAAGTTCAAACTCACTCTCTTTTCTTTCAATTCTGCTAAGGACATTCATTTTTTTCTTTCTCTTCTGCTGAAGACCTTCGTTCATTTTCTTTCTCTTCTGATTTTAATTGTAATTCAAACTAACCCTAACCCAAGCAAAATCTTCTACATTTGCAATTGGAGTTGAGCTTTCTCTACAGATCCTGATGGGGTTTCCAGCAAATTTAAATGCTGACCTACTGCTGCAATCATCCCATCTTTCCTCATGTTAGGAAGTAACTCCACCTCCAACTTGTCTACTAATTCCCACAGCTTGGTCTTATTTGTAAAACCCCCAAGGTCACTTCTTCCACTTCCAGAACCTCCTTGGTGATTGAGCCATTGCTATCCAACAACTGTTTAAACCAACCAAATTAACACCCAAAATAAAAGACAATAACACCTACCACTCATTGCTTAAATCCCAGACGAGCCCCCAATCTGTTATGGACCAAGGCCTGACCCCTCAAAACCTTTTTAAGCAGGTAGCCAGGTTGTAACTTTGCTATCTGTTTTTGGTAAATGTATACTGGATATTCCCACAGTGATCTGACCGCCAAGTTTGAAACTAACAGAAATTATTTACAAAATTACAGAATGACACACAAAGAACAGAAAATAGAATACTGGATAACTTATCCTATCCAAAACCCAACAGACTATCCAGACTTAATGATGCTGTTCTGAAAATACTTGCAGCAGTCCCAAAAAACACATCCCTGAACACAAAAAGTAAAAATGAAACAAAGCAGGACTTATAGGCTTGAAGTTAGAGACAGAGTACCTGGTTGGACTTGTGCCAACAGCCTTCCTTTCACACATACTGCTGCTGAACTGAATCAAAAACTCTAATCTAAATGGAGGTTAGCTACACAGCTAGCTGGCCATTCCCCTTTGACTAAACCTTTTTTTTAAGGCATGAAATCCTTAGGCTGGAGGCATTATCTGTTAGCGGTAAACAAAAAGGGCCCCAATAAACCTTTCAAACCCAGCCTAGTTGGAGTCTGGCCAATTACGCCCTCTCTGGAAAAATACTAAAAAGACCAACATTGTGACACGCCCCCCCCTCCCCCCTTACAAAAATGAACCATCAATATCCAAAGGTGGCTTCATTTTTCAAAACCCCAAAAAATAGTGGTTAATACTCTAAAACAGGCACGTACATTCACTGATGATAAATATGAAAATATGCATAACCAAATTCAGATTCAGTCTGTGGTTCTCCCACCACCAAACGCCTCCATCTCTCATTCGAATCTCGATAATGTGTCGGCAATTACGTTTTCTCGACCTGCCACATGCACAATTTTCATATTGAGTGACTGTAACAACAGGCTCCATCGAAACAGTCTGGCATTTTTCTCTTTAAATTTCTCTACAAACTTCAATGGGTTATGATCAGTGTACACAACTATCTCTAATTTGTGTAAGTTATTTTTACTTTATTTTTGGTTCACTTAAATTATGTCCTCTGGGCCTAATGCTCAAGATCAGTTTTGAAGTAAAGTATTTTGTAAGTTTCGAAGATTTCAATTTAACGTTCATTCTCGAATCCCTTCATAGGAGAGGAGTTTGAACAGTTGTCCCAATTTAAATTTCTGTTGATTTAAATGGAAGAAATAAACTGGGATTTGTCTGTAATACATGGCCAATATGATATTCCCCATTTTGTATTATTGTCCAATATCAAATTTTTCACTTGGCTTTTGTTTCGCAAACACCATAAATTACTCTTAGACAACATTATTTAATCTTATTGCACTGGACTCTTTATTAGTTTCATCAGGATATCATTCTATTCTTTTCATTTCAACTACTCTGCACAGTATTATGCACCACAACCTCACTATACTGGGTGAAATTATTTCTTTTGACATTTCAATTGTATATATTAGTGCATAATTATGACAACTAATTCTAATCTATCTTGAGGAAATGGTCCTTTTGACTAGTTCATAAGATGGGCGGATTGTCTCAAAGAAGAATTGAGTAAAGTAGGCAGATTTAGAAAAGTAAAGGATGATCTCATTTATGTATGTGAGGGGTTTGGCAAGGTTGACTAAAAGAAAATCTTTCCTTGTCTGGAGATGCTAGAACAATCAGTCATAGTCTCAGACCAAGGGGTAATCATTTAATACTGAGCTGAGGAGAGATGTCTTCACTCAGAGTGTTGTGAATCTGGAATTCTCTGCCCCAGAGAATTTTGGGTTTTCAGTCTTTAAGTGTACTCAAGGGCGACTGTGATAGATTTTCAGGCACTAAGGAAATTAAAGGGAATGGGGATAGTGTGGAAAGGTCAGGGTGAGACAGAAGATCAGCTACAGTTCTACTGAATGATGGAAAAGTCTCTTGGGAAGAAATAGCTTACTCCAGCTTTCACTTATTTTCCTTATGTTCTTTAATTAGGCTATCATTGTGCAAGTTTCAAAGGGAAGTCAGATTTGCTGATTTACTCCAGAGCTTTTTCATATTATCATGATATATATATGTTGTTTCTGAATTGAAAAGGAAGTACGGTTCATCAGTTGGTGCCGAATGTCAGCCAGGGTCATTGTGAGGTCAATATACATTTTCAAAAAGTTTATACCTGATTTTTAATGTTGATAATAGCATGTAACAAAATCAATTTAATATACATATGCAATATGTATATACAAAGTAAAGACAGGAAACATGTTTTGAGTTTGCAGTTTATAATACTGGAAACCGAAGTATTTCTTACAAAAGGCAATTGTTCTGTAATCCATTCTGTGGCTCCTGAATTTGGAATGATGCAGAATGATGTTGCGCATTAGCAGTTAGTTTTTTGGTTCAAGTGCATTGCTCATAACAAATGGAGAAGAGCTGAGGTGCAAAAACATAGATGATTGAAAGCTATCTACACAGTTACTTAGCCTATGTATTTGCAACAGAAAAGTAAGCCAAGAAATTGCTTTTCTATAAATTGTATTTAATCTTGTACTCTTAAATTCAATTTGATCCTGATAAATAATTGCTCTCAAAAATCATCTTTCTCATCATCTCAAATTGATAGCATTTTAGAAACTTCCATCTGGAATATGAGTAAGTCTTTAGAATCTTTCAAATTGTACCATCAAATGCACCAGAACTGCATCAAATGTTCCTTCATTTTAAATTGGCTTGAGTTGTTCATCTAGTTATTTATGCCGTTATTTGTAAAAAGAACAAATACATCAGGAAACCTGATTCGGATATGCAAGTTACAAAATTACATAGAAAAGTCATAAAATGGCGTCTCACAGTACAAAAGGATGCCATTTGGCCCAATTAGTCTCACTCCACTGCTTTTAACTCATAGCCCTGCAAATGTTCCCTTTTCATGCATTGCATTAATAAATCCTGTTTCCTTCTGAAGCTTATCAATGTAGCTTATCCTTTAGCCAGTGAATTCTGAAACATCATTCACTGAGTAAACAGGTTTGGCTCATCTAAACACAAGAGCATTATTAGCAATTGTAACCAAAACAAAGTATTCCGTTTTCCAAGTGTGTGAAAATGTAGACTTTGAATAAAATCTGTAAAATGTTAAAACAACTTCAATTTTATCTATAGGTCAGTTGAGTAGCTGTTACATTATGAATGTCTTAATAACCACAGTGAAGGGGGTTAGTAGTTTAAGATTGTTTGATGTGGAGTTCAACCACGATAACGCAATCAGCAGTGAGGATGACTGAACAAATTAACACTTACTTAAATAACAAACTGATGATTAATTACATCAGGGAGTAATTCAGTCAGCTCAGTATATACGTCAGCCCCTAAAAACAGCTAATGTTTTCTGATTAACATATTAAAATTATTCTTTTGGGATGTTTTATCACCTCTCTAAATCCTACTGGTTAAATTCTTGACTTTATTGTTAAGTGTGAGTTGGACAGATCAGATTCATATAGTTCATCACCAATGACAATGTGAAAGCTCTGAGTGAAAGGTGGGAATGGTTTGAATTTCATACTTTATCATGTTCATCATGTACTTCACCATATAGTGTAAAACTAATTGTCAATCCATTCTGTTTAGTTTCAACAGAAGGTTGTTGGGCGGGTTGAGAAAGCAGTTAGTAAAGCACATGAGGTACTGGCATTTTAAAGGGACATACTCTATCAAAAAAAATAAGAGTTTGATGATAGTCTTGCATAAAGCACTAGTTCAGACGCGACTGGTTCTGCAAACTATATATTTGAAAGGATGTGAAAACATTAGACAAATTGCAAAACATTTTCACCCAAACTGTTCCAGAGATGAAGAATTTCCTTTATGTGACTTTATTGAGAAGCTGGAACTGGTCTTCTTACAGAAGAGAAGATTAAAAGAAGAGTTGATCAAGGTACTCAGAACATTGAAGGGGGAGGTCTCCACAAATCAAATATTCAAGTAGCTATTCCCATTGATAGAAGAAGTGAAAACCAGAAGAAACTGTTTTAAGGCAAAGGGCAACCTAGATCACAGTGACAGGAGGAACCACAACTTAATGTTCAAAGGAATAGGATCCTCGAATTCACAGCCTGAAGGTACAATAGAGGCAGATTCAATAGTTAAGTCAAAAATTGTGGTGCTGGAAAAGCACAGCAGGTCAGGCAGCATTCGAGAAGGAGAGTTCACATTTCAGGCATAAGAACTTTCTCTGAATGGCTTAACATTGACTTTCCTGTTTTTGGATGCTGCCTGACCTGCAGTGCTTTTCCAGTGTCACCCTTTTTGACTCTGACTGTCCAGCATCTGCAGTCCTCACTTTCTCCTGGATTCAATAGATGTTTTGAAGAAAGAATTAGAATCTGAGGAGAGCATAACAGCAAAGTTACAGGACAAAGGTGAGGGAGTAGACAAGCAGGAGGCTGGAAAGACACAGCAAGCTAGGCAGCATCAGGAGGTGGAGAAGTCACCTTTTCGGGTGTAACCCTTCTTCAGGACTGAGGGTGGGTGTAAGGGGAGCTGCAGATAAAGCGGGGGGGAAGGAAACGGGGTAGTAAGGTGGGGATAGGTGAACACAGGTAGGGGGTACGACCTGGTTGGTGGATGGGAGGAATGAATCTGGTTGGTAGCTGGAAGGAAGAGTTGATCAGAGGCAGGGAAGGGAGGGGCTGGGAAGGAAGGTTATTTGAAATTGGAGAACTCAATGTTGAGTCTTCCAGGCTGTAGGCTACCCAGGCGGAAGATGAGGTCAAGTCAAGTTGGCCATCCATTGGTGGGCTGAGCATCACCAACATGATTCCCCCACCACCCCTCATCAAAAAAAAACTACTAAAAAGGGGAGTGGCCAGTTATTCCAACTCTGCTTTATTTTGGTTTGGGTTTTAGCAGTCTGGCATCTAAGCTGGGCCCGCAGTCACCACCCATTTTTATTCCCCTTCCCACTCCCGTTTTGACATAACCATCATTGCCCTCCTCCATTGCCACAATGAATCAAACTGAATCTGGAGGAACAACACCTTATCTTCCGCTTGGGCAGCCTACAGCCTGAAGGATTCAACACTGAGTTCTCCAATTTCAAACAACCTCCATTCCTATCCCCTGACTCCCTTCTCAACTCCTCTCCATCCCCTTTATTCCTTTGATTGACCTTTCCCTCCAGCTACCAAAAGGATTAATTCCTCCCATTGAACAACCAGGTTATACCCTCTTCCTGTGTTCATCTACCCCTACTTCACCACCTTGCACCCGTCATCCCCTTACCTCCCCCCACCTTTATTTCAGCTCCCCTTACATTCACCCCCAGTTCTGATGAAGGGTTACATCCAAAATGTTGACTTCTCCACCTCCCAATGCTCCCTGGCCTGTTGTGTTCTTCTAGGCTCCTGCCTGTCTACCTTGGGTTCCAGCATCTGCAGTTTATTTTGCTTCTAACAAAGGTAAGGGAGTAGATAAAGTGAGCTGCTTTTCAGAGAGCCAGTAAAAACACAATTGATCATCCGATCTCCTTATGTGTTCCTTCTTTGACTCTTTCACCAGGCCATTCCATGTATCAATTGAAGTGTGGGGATCGGTATAATTGCAAGTGGGATAATCCCAATATCAGTAATGAAAAAGCCATCTGGAGTTATCTAGTAAGCACTAATAAGTGCTCACTGATGTACCTCTGATGAACCAGTTGCAAGAACAGTAATGTCCAAATGCACTTCGAACTGCTGACCAATCAGAAGCCAACAGTTACATCAGAAAGCAAGGTTTTTGGCTGCCAAGCAACAGAGAAGGTCAGGAGAAGTGGGAAGGTACGCAACTATTTGGTGGGGAGAAGGTAGGGTATGCATCACATGGAGAGAGGGATCAGACATCAGAGGCAAGGGACAGTGAGTATGTGGCTATCGCCATGCATTGGTGAGCTAAGCATCACCAACACTATCTACCCACCACCCCTCATCAAAAAACCCACTAAAACAGGCTGGCAGTCTCCTCCATGGGACTATCCAGGACAGCTGCCACTTCTCTCCATTGTCAGAAACACAGCTAATCATGGCAGTGGCAGGGTGAGACTCTTGAAGCATCATCAATTGGTCACTTCAAAATTAGTGGTGAGTTAAGCAGGCATATCTCCCTTGTGCTAACTCACCTGACTATTTGCTGTTCTTTCTTCCTTTTACACCACTTTGTCTGGAGTGGAACATCCTGCCCCATATTTTTATGATTCTACCTGGGTAGTCAGCACCAAAAACAAGTCTCAGGTCAACTGCAGTTAGAAGGAAATCCAATGTCAAATGGTTTGGAGGTGCCGGTGTTGGACTGGGCCGTACAAAGTTAAAAATCACACAACACCCAGTTATAGTCTAACAGGTTTATTTGGAAACACTAGCTTTCAGAGCACTGCTCCTTTACAACTACCTGATGAAGGAGCAGTGATCTGAAAGCTAGTGATTCCAAATAGACCTGTTGGACTATAACCTGGTGTTATGCGATTTTTAACAATGTTAAATGGAGTGATGTATACTATTTTGAATTAAGTGACATGCTTGAACTGCTTGCCAGAATTCAGACACTCTAGGCCATCATACAATTGTGACTTGAGTCTTGAATTGCAAACTCTGATCAGGAATCACACATTTTGGCAGCCTCATGTCCTGGTGATCAGTTTGGGCTATCTGTCATGACTAGAGTAAGGTGATAGAGGTTATTCCTTCAGGGAGGGGAAGAGTAGAAAATAATAATTACAAACAAGCAGCGTCCTGTCGCACAGACAGGCCAAACAGTTTTGCTCTGCACTGTTGCTTGTGAAGGTTAATGAAAACAATATCTTGCCTGTATGTTGCTGACTGCTTGTCAAGTCACAATAAAAGTGGAACAACCTTCAATGACACATACCTGCTGTACGTTCCCCAAACCACTGATCAATATCACAGAGGACTCCTTCAGTGGGAATTAGATTCCTCATTAGCATATGGAAGCAGCCTGTTAAAGGAGTTTAGCTAACTGTCAGGGACACCTGAATCGTGTCCAAGGCGTATTTTAGACATGTTTAGGGCACATAATATAGCCCATAGTAGGGTTTTAGCCCGATTGTATTCTCCAAAAAATTGATATGAAGGATTTTATTTCTTGCTACTCCTCTATTGAGAATTAAGCCAGTTTCTGAAATTAAATACGACAAACTCTGTGTTATATCCAGTTTTAGTTACCATGTTTTGGAGCCTCAAGCTAAGTCTTTAAAACATGATTCAGAGATGCCGGTGTTGGACTGGGGTGTACAAAGTAAAAAATCACACAACACCAGGTTATAGTCCAACAGGTTTAATTGGAAGCACACTAGCTTTCGGAGCGAAGCTCCTTCACACAGAATTTAGAGCAAAAATTTGCAGTGTGATGTAACTGAAATTATACATTGAAAAATTGATTGTCTGTTAAGCCTTTCATCTGTTAGAATACAGTGATAGTTTCACTTCTTTCATGTGTAAATCACAAAACCCTTTTTTTTAAAGTTGCATTCTCGGGTTAGCTGTTAACAATGGTGATAGCTAGACAATATGTTGAAGGTGTTAGCCCCCTGTGTTCTCTATCTATGACCTGATGTTTAGATTGATTCTAATCTAAAAAGTGAGATAACAGAGTTTTACATAAATTCATGTAGTTTTTGAGCTCAGAGTTCTACATGAATGTATGCAGTTTTTGAGCAAAGTGCAATGTAACTCTGCAAGTACAAAAAAATTCTGCCCCACCACCAAAATGGACCCGTTGGTTCTGGCAGCAGACACAGAGGAGTTCATTAAACGAATGAGACTCCGGGAATTCTTTCAAGGTGCCGGCAGTGATCCCACTGAGCCCACTGATGAACTAGAACAGTCATCACAGGGATCTGTAGAGGAGCGACCAAAGAAGGTGTCAGGATGGAACCTACCGGAGGGCCACTGCCCTGGGCTTGACATGTTTGCTCAAACTGTCAGGAAATATATAAATGCCAGATTCGTCAGCCGTACCCATAAGGTAGAGCAAAACATCACCCGTTCCCAATGCAATGCCATCCAGGCTCTCAAAACCAATCACAACATTGTCATCAAACCAGCAGATAAAGGAGGACCGTTGTCATTCAGAATAGAAGAGATTACTGCAAGGAAGTGTACTGAAAACTGAAGAACCAGGAACACTACAGGCAACTACCAGCTGATCCAACCAATGAACATACCCGAGAATTAAACACCCTGATCAGAACTTTGGATCCAGTCCTTCAGAGCTCCCTACGCGCCCTCATCCCACGTACTTTTCGTGTAGGTGACTTCTACTGCCTTCCAAAGGTACACAAAGCCAACACACCGGGATGTCCCATCGTATCGGGAAATGGGACCCTATGTGAGAATCTCTCTGGCTATGTGGAAGGCATCTTGAAACCTATTGTACAGGGGACCTCCAGCTTCTGTCGCGACACTACGGATTTCTTACAGAAACTCAGCATCCATGGACCAGTTGGACTGGGAACATTCCTCGTCACAATGGACATTTCCGCACTCTACACCAGCATCACCCACAAGGATGGCATCGCAGCAGCAGCCTCAGTACTCAACACCAACAACTGCCAGTCTCCAAACACCATCCTACAACTCATCCGTTTTATCCTCGATCATAACGACTTCACCTTTGACAACCAATTCTATATCCAGACACACGGAACAGCCATGGGGACCAAATTTGCACCCCAATATGCCAATATTTTTATGCACAGGTTCGAACAAGATTTCTTCTCTATGCAGGATCTCCAACCGACATTGTACACCAGGTACATTGATGACATTTTCTTCCTCTGGAACCATAGCGAGGAGTCACTGATAAAACTACACAGTGACACCAACAAGGTTCATCCCACCATCAAACTCACCATGGACTACTCTCGACTGTCTGTCTCATTTTTGGACATGTGCATCTTCATCAAGGATGGACATCTCAGCACCACACTTTACCGCAAATCCACAGACAACCTCACAATGCTACACTTCTCCAGCTTCCACGCAAAACACATTAAAACAGCCTTTCCCTATGGACAAGCTCTACGCATACACCGGATCTGCTCAGATGAGGAGAAACGTGACGGACACCTGGAAGTACTCAAGGATGCCCTCACAAGAATGGGGTACGATGCTCAACTCATCGACCGTCAGTTCCGACGTGCCACAGCTAGGAACGGTAATGACCTCCTCAGGAGACAGACGTGGGCTGCAACTGACAGGGTACCCTTCGTTGTTCAGTACTGCCCAGGGGCTGAAAAATTACGCCATGTTCTTTGTGACCTGCAACACATTATCAATGAGGATGAGCACCTCACCAAGACCTTCCCCACACCTCCATTACTTGCCTTTAAACAACCGCCAAACCTCAAACAGATCATTGTTCGTAGCAAACTGCCCGGCTCTCAGGACAACTCCATACAACCCTGTCACGGTGGACGCTGCAAGACGTGTCAGATTGTGGACATAGATACCACTATTACGCGTGGGAACACCTCCCACCTTGTACATGGCAGGTACTCATGTGACTCAGCCAACGTTGTCTATCTTATACGTTGCAGGCAAGGATGCCCGGAGACATGGTACATGGGGAAACCGAGCAAAGGCTACGACAACTGATGAATGGGCACCGCCCAACAATCAACAGACAGGAGGGTTCCCTCCCAGTTGGGGAACACTTCAGTGGTCCAGGACATTCAGCCTCGGACCTTCGGGTGACCATCCTCCAAGGTGGACTTCGGGACAGGCAGCAGAGGAAAGTGGCCGAGCACAGGCTGATAGCTAAGTTCGGTACCCATAGGGAGGGCCTCAACCGGGACCTTGGGTTCATGTCGCATAACAGGTGATCACCATTGCACTCCACACACACACATAGATATTCCTACACACACACACTCTCACATACACACGGACACAGGTACACACAGACGCGCACACAGACACCCACACACACCCTTATAGACACATACACTCCCACACATGCACCTCTTCACAGACTTAAGACACTCTGCACTCACTACACACACACACTTTCTCACACTCACAACCCCCACCCCAGACAGACACACACACGACAGACAAAGACCCACATGCACACATATATTTTGTGTGGTGAATTTTTTTGTACTTGCAGAGTTACATTGCACTTTGCTCAAAAACTGCATGAATTTATGTAAAACTCTGTAGCTCACTTTTTAGATTAGAATCAATCTAAACATCAGGTCATAGACAGAGAACACAGGGGGCTAACACCTTCAACAAATTGTCTAGCTATCACCATTGTTAACAGCTAACCCGAGAATGTAACTTTTAAAAAAAAGGGTTTTGTGATTTACACATGAAAGAAGTGAAACTATCACTGTATTCTAACAGATGAAAGGCTTAACAGACAATCAATTTTTCAATGTATAATTTCAGTTACATCACACTGCAAATTTTTGCTATAAATTCTGTGTTACAATCGAGCCCTCCACAATCACCTGATGAAGGAGCGTCGCTCCGAAAGCTAGTGTGCTTCCAATTAAACCTGTTGGATTATAACCTGGTGTTATGTGATTTTTTTCTTTAAAACATGGTTGTACAAGAAATCCATCAAAGCAAAGCAATCAGCAGAGTGAATGATGTGAGGGAACTCATTCAAACACTGGTGGGCTGAATTAATGTATCATTGGGCAATGGCAGAGTATTTTGTTGTGAGGAAAAGCTTATTTAAAAATATTTTCATTATTAACTTAATTTAAATGGTGTTCAGTTCTTTCATTTTCATTATGAATGGCACATATTAACTAAGGTGGGTGAAGATTAGTTTGGAGTATTGGTGTTGAAAGTATTGTTTTCAAGTTGCTTAATGTGAAAGTGTAATTATCTGACCCCGCATCATGATGCGAACCAATGAGAGGAATAATTAGACTTCTATGTAAAATAAATGTGGCTTCAAAAAAGAAGCACATTATTTCAGTATATTAACATTATCTAGATACTGTGATAATGAATGCTTTTGTTGGAAATAACAAATAAGGGTCATATAACATAATGACTATATTATTGAAAACTGAGACAGGTATTTGCTGATTATTTGCCTGAACATTGACATTGGGAATTGACTATCCATTTTCATTGCAGCTCATTTGTGATTTCAATTGATTTTATCTTGTATTATTCCTGAAACAGAATTATGGAAAAAAGACAGAAGTGAACAATGTGATGTCCTTGTGCTGTCCACTATTATCGATTTGAATAGATTTTTCTGTGCCGTACTTCAAGAAGGTGACTCATTACCAATTTTTCGAGAGCACCTGGGAACAGACAATAAATGCTGGCCACATGGCTGAAAATGATGCCCCCATCCCATGAAAACATTGTTTTTTAAACCTGAATCTTTATTAAGCTTGAGCCTTTCTGACATTCAGCCACTGATATAATACCTGTAATACACTGGGGCAGCTGTAGACATTTGGAGTCATGACATTGTGTTTGTTTTCTAACTGGGGGAGGTGATGTCCTGGTGGTGTTATTGCTAGGCTAACAGTCCAGAGACCCAGTTAGTGTTCTGAAGACCCAGATTTGAATCCCACTGTGGCAGATTTAATTTGAATTCAATAAAAATGTGGAATTAAGATTCTAATGAAGACCTTGAATCCATTGCCAATTTTTGGGAAAAAAAAATCTGGTTCATGAATGTCCTTCAAGGAAGGAAATCTGCCATCTTTTTCTAGTATGGCGTACATGTGACTTTTGAACCGCAGCAATGTGATTGACTTTCAACTTCCCTCGGGGCAACTAGGGAATGATAACAAGTGCTGGCCCAACCAATGATGCCTTCATCCTGTGAATGGATATATTAAAAAAAAAAATCCTCAGTTCCTGAGATGGGGAGGAAAGGCAGAAACAGAATCATGTAGCACCTGATTCTGACTTCAAATATCATCTGGAGGGCATAACATCTGACATCAGGACAGTTCTGTTGAGTCCTATGAAACCTGATCAATATAAAGAAGGTAGGCTTACTTGATAGCATCAATAATTTTTATTGTATCTACTTTCTCTGCTGTTAACAAACATGGGTAAGATGGCAGAAACAAGTTGAACTCAGTAATGTGGGAGCAGTATTCCAATAGATATCTTCCAAGTTGGATCATAGCCTGAAACACTGCACAAGTAAGTGATTGCCTCAGCAAAAGCAGTCTTCTTACAGAAGGGACAAACTTGAAATTTGAAAGATGTGCAATTTAGTTCCGCTGGATACTGGTTTGATTGCTTGTGGTTGGCAACCTCTGCATTTTTCTGTCTAACACAAAGTGTCAAAGGTGTCCTGACACTGATGTGGGAATCCAAGACTGAAGCAGATTGTCTGATCAATTTGCAGACGTAAGCATCAGTAGAAGAAAGGTGACAGCAAAGCAAATCCATGATCTATGCTACTGGAAGCCATCTGTTCTATTATTACAACCTCTCAGGTCAAACATAATTACTGAAATGCTGACCACAGTTAAAAAGTATTTCACGGACTGCAAAGCACATGGGGATGTCCTGAGTTTAGAAAGGATACAATTTGATTGCAAGTCTTTCTTAACAATTTAGACAGTCATCAACTTTGACTTATTAGTAGTGTAATAATTCAAAGTGGATACATAATACTGAAGAAAGTTCTTTTTAACACAGAGTCAAGTCTCATGATGACTGTGAAAGGAATGGCACTTACCATTTACTTCGCAGACAGCTAGAACATAGAACATTACAGCGCGGTACAGGCCCTTCAGCCTTCAATATTGCACCGATCTATGAAACCAATCTGAAGCCCATCTATCCTACACTATTCACAATTCACACTGACACAATGTTTCTCTGGATTTTCTAGAAATTCTAATTAGCACCTGACCCCATTTAGCACCCTCTTGCAGCATATGTTTGTGAGCACGAGGGAATTTCATGACACTCCAACACATCAGATTGATTAATCCAAACTGACAAGGGATGGAAATTTCCCACCTTAATGCTGCCAAACCATTAGCCAGACTGAACCAACTGAATTCTTGCAGGCTTTGTCATGTTTCTAAGTGAGCCCCAGCATTAACTTGTTGCCTTCTGGCTCCATAATGAAGAGTGGGAGGTCGTTTGCTAGGCTAGATCTATGAAAGGATTTCTAATTAAAGGGACCACAGCAGAGATTAAAATACACATCGGCTTTTGGACCTTTTTAGGCTGCATCAATCACAATAATGGAAATAAGTGCTACAAAGGTTGATTCCTGGGTCTTACACTCTTACCTAATGGTATTTAAGGAATTTAAGGAATGACGTGATCCCAAAGACCTATGACAGTAGGTCTGGTGAACTTGACATGTTCCCACAGTCAACTGGGGAAGGACACTTTGGTGCAAGAAGCAGAGCTCAGCAACAATCTGCAATGAAAACTTCACCCTCCTGTGGCATTGGACATATGACAAGAGAACAAATCCTCTGTTTACAAATCTAGTTGGGGAGCTGGATTTTGTTTGCCCATTGTAGTGGTGGCATGTAGCTGAGGAGAAGGTAGCTGGTGCTCGAGTTGCTCCTACTGCCAGCGGTGCTGTTGATGTTGCTCCACTTTTCCCTCAGAGCTAGAAGCTGAAGTTGAAGAAGCAACATCCACACCATGGTAATGGGTGGGAGCAGAGAAGTTGAGTGATGTGCATGACAGGGCAAGCAACTGCAAAACATTGACAGTGACGTATCAAGTTCTAAAAGCGCTGTGAGAACAAATGGTGTGAGAACCAACTTCTCACACAGGCATAGTAACAGCTCGTCCGTTACACTGATCTGCTTTTGTATTAATTCAGGGAATGTGGGGGGCAGCATTTATTGCCCACCCTCAGCTGACTTTGACAGTGTGGAGATAAGCTGCCTGCTCGAACCGCTACTGTCCATGTCTCACCTGATATGCCCTTAGGATAGAGTGCGGAAGGTGTCGCCTTCAAACCAGCCTGGGTGAAAGTCTGGAAAGATCTGGAAAAGCTGGGTATAAATGCACAGGTGTAATTGCCAGATATTGCTGTCCTACTTACTGCATCATGCTGTTAACCTCACCATTATGGGCAAATAAAAAATTTGGGCCAATGCCCTAAGTTTATTTACAGCAGTTTTCCAAGGCCTCACACATTTACATATGCATTATTAAGTTAATCTGGAACAGTAATATCACCTATCATCGTGGGTCATGACTCTAACTCAGTACATTTTGTATTAGGGTCATTTTTTTGCCAAAGTTCAGGCGATAAACCTTGAGCTCCGTTAAGGTTGTAAGCTGATAAATCTCACAATTCAGTCGTGGACAGAGAACTAAAAGAAAAATGACGGTGCTGGAAGCTGAAAGCAGAGGTTTGACTGTGACTGATTGCTCGGCAGGTTCCTGGGCTTACCCAGGTTTTAATAATTGATCGAGTTGAGTGAATAGAGGTTATTGTTCAACTATCACAACTTACTGAGCCTCATGTATCACAGAATGTTTAACTGTCAGATACAGCAGGATCCCCTGGTTTAAAACAGCTACTCTGCTTCTCTTGATATGTTAATAAATTAATACTAATGAATATTAATACTATTGGTTGAAGAATGATGTATGACCCTAATTAGGTTTTCAGTTCTGTTCTTTTCCAGAAATAACTAAAGATACAATTATGTGTTCCCTTTCTCTATTTTTCCATGTTTTAATTTTATCTTTGTTATCCTAAAGCCCTCTTCCATTTACAATGGCAGAAATATATGTCTGACAAATAATGTGTTTAGGTCTCATTGGATGTTTGGATTAGAAAAAAACAGAATCAGGCTCCCAATATGCTTCACTAAGCCCATCCTCTTTGACATAACTAGTTGTAGGTGAGGTAAGACGAGTGACTGTCAACCAATTCACTTGATATGCTGAGGTTAGTGAATTAAATGTTAAAACAAGGATGTATGTCTCTATTTCACCAGTTAATTCATTTGACTTTATATTGACTGTGTTTTCCAGGCTTTAAAAATACCTGATAGGTGAAGGCAGATAAGACTGGCAGGGATGATATGCTTTTCTCATCTGCAGCACTCCTCAAAGACTACGTGGACACCAACAAACAGCATATATTTCTCCACTTCATGATCTGTCTGTTCCCTAATGCCAAGTTGTTCACTATCAATTAGCATTCCTCACTGTTGAAACAGTATGCCTCCATGATGAACACCATTTGGAAGAAGCATTGAGGGTGGCAAGGGCACAAAATGTATGCTGTGTGGGCACTTCAGTGTTCATCACCAATAGTGGGATAGTGGCATTGGCTGAATAGGGCAACTGGGTCTGTGTCAGGTGCTAAGGGAACCAACAAGCAATAAAATCTTGATCTGGAACATAATACTTGACCTTATCTTCACCAATGCACCAGTTACTGAGGCATCTATCTGTAGGAATAATTACAGCAAAGTCTTTATCCCATTTTCACATCAGGATACCCTCCATTATGTTATAGAACATTACCATTGTGCTAACTGGTATACATATTGAACTGATCTGGTAAATCAAAACAGTAGCAGTAGCAGAATTGTATTCAACCACAGTCAGTCATGGTGGATACTGCTTATAAATCACTGTTGCTTTACAGGATGGAACAGAGTTTGCAAAAATGCCTCCTCTTATACAACAATTTCACATCAGACTTATGAGATTCTCAAAAGAGACTCAGTATATCCACAGCGAGCAACAAACATTAACAAATCAAATACTCGAACCGTGAATGATGCCCTCATGTCTGACAGTGATATTTTTAAGGCCGTAAGTTGTACCAGCAGAAACAGGCCATTTGCTCCATCAAATCTATTCCACCATTCAATGAGATCATGGCTGATCTGATAACCTTCAACTCCACTTTCTTGCCTTTTCCCCATAGGCCTTGATCCCTTACTGATTGATAATCTTGAAAACACACGATGACAATGTTCCTTCTAAAAGCTGTGTTTGTCCCTGGCATTTCTCGAGGAGTTGACGAGCAGGGAATGTCATGACCATAGTTACATGGCTTGTTTGGAAGCTACACTAGCTTTCAGGAAGGATTTCATCTGAGACTGGGTGAAGGTGCTGAGTGAGGATTCGGGCAATGATCTTCCCAACTATGGAGAGCAGGGAGAATCCTCAATAGTTCCAACTATGAATTTTTTCTCTATTTTTGAAGATGATGATGTTGCAGCATCCTTAAGATCAGCAAGGTTTTCATCTTTGTGCCAGATTTTCAATGACAGTTAATGGAGATGAAGGGTAATCCCTGCTCCTGCAAGTTTAAAAATAGTTTCATTTCAACTTTGGATAATGGTGGGAAATATCTTACCTCAATATGAGCAGTTATCATGCAAGTGTGATTAAAACAAAAAAGGCAAATTTCTTGACACCTCGCTGAGTCTCAGGGCATCTGTTTATTCTGTGGAAGGCATTTTATAATGGCCACGTATGATTCCTGGGTATGTGACCTTATTTCAGTTGACATTTGAGGTTAACCATGTTCTTTGTCAAATTCATTTTTTAGGACTGGAAGGTTCAGGTTTTAAAGTAAAAAGATAAAAGTTGAATGTTGATAGCCCAGTTCATTGTATTCATAACAATAGAAATAATACCTCATATCTCCGGATTAAAATTTTATCTTGTTTAGACTGATGCAAGGCAGAATCGGATTTTTTTTTCTTGTAAGACAACACTAACACGGGCGGCACGGTGGCACAGTGATTAGCACTGCTGCCTCACAGCGTCAGAGACCCGGGTTCAATTCCCACCTCAGGCGACTGACTGTGTGGAGTTTGCACATTCTCCCCATGTCTGCGTGGGTTTCCTCCAGGTGCTCCGGTTTCCTCCCACAATCCAAAAATGTGCAGGTCAGGTGAATTGGCTATGCTAAATTGCCCGTAGTGTTAGGTAAGGGGTAAAGGTAGGGGTATGGGTGGGTTGCGCTTCGGCGGGGCGGTGTGGACTTGTTGGGCCGAAGGGCCTGTTTCCACACTGTAAGTAATCTAACATAATAGACTGGCTTTCACATATAACAGACAAATTATGTGCCTAACTTGTCAAGTCAGCAGGAAGTTTTATTGTCTTCTATGTAATGGTTTAAGCATGTTGACCTGTGGCACTACACTAGTGTACATTTGTAGCTCCCTCAGCTTTAGCTCTTACAAAATGTAGCTGAGATTTTTAACTTAGGTAGGTTGGTGGGTGCCCTTACAAAGGAATACTAACAGACTGTGAGCCACTTAAATATGTCAATGACACATAACTCTGTTTTATCTTTCTAAATCACATTTTAGATTGCTTTTCCTGGAAATCAGCTAAATATCAATTTTGGCAATTTTCGTGGAAGGTTGCTCTTCCTAACGTTGGTGGTTGTTTTCATACTATCCTCCCAAAGCCATTACTGAGACACAACATCCCAACAAAGTTCCGCTTGTCATATTCTCCTGTTCATCCTCTTCTCCCATTCGCCACAGGCAGAAATCCTGAACACTACTGGGACTTCTCAGGATTCCCGGCAACAGTGCCTCTTAATACCACCAATACACCCACTCAAACACTGGCTCTTTACAGCTGCCCTGCACAGTTCCTGTCAATTGGCTCAGAAATGTCAGGCAGAGAGAAATTGGCATCTCGCTTTGCTGCCAGGAATCTGGAGGTCCTGGTGGATGGAGTGTGCATGCTATTATGGCCATGGAGCATGTCCTGACATGTTGGTACTTGGTGTTCAAGTTGGAGGGCTAGGGAACAAACACTGAACTGAATTGTTGCCATCCAGTGGCTGGGAGAATGGGAAATGACATTATAATGAAGCACAATATCATTACAATGAGGATGTTATTGCATAATGCATGGAAATAGGCCCTTCATCAGTCACTGGCAAAGTACTCATCTTGCTGTTCAACACTGTTTTAAAATGGGACTTCTACTGTCAGCATCAGGGCTCTCCTTATTGTCGATTTAATGCAATTCTTCCAAATTTCTTGCGAATGCCCATATTGTTTATGGAGAAATTCAGCCTTTATTTCTAATTGTATATATGTGTGTTGTAATAGTATTCTTTCATGTGCAGTAATTAATAGAAGTTAATGTCACTATAGTCCTACCAGACCATAGGGTTGCTCTTGCATGAGGGAGAGAAGACTGGTGGTGGTTTAACATGAGGATCACCATGTCTCAAGGAAAGGGAAGAAGTTCAGAGGGAGGGCCCTTCATGGTTAACTTCAGCTAGTGCAAGAATTGAACCTGCCTTGTTGGTGTCACTCTGCATCGCCTACAACCTGTCCAGCCAACTCAGATAACCGACTCCCACACTTTACGCTCTTTCAAGAAAACCTGATTTAGATAGCTCCTTTTAAAACATTTGAATCTGGAAGAAAGGTATCCACAAGTGAAGGGATTGTTTTTAAATTAAGCTTGTTAAATTCAATAAGAGGATGGTGTTTGAATAACAAAAGGGAGTTCATTCATTGCTTCTCACCCTGGGAGTGGAACAGATTGGGATATTCAGTCTGGAGCCAGAACAAACTGGGGAATTTCTCTCAGGTCAAACAATACATTTGACTGTAAACAGCTGAAGAATTACAACTGTTTATAAGACAAATCCAAACAGTTTCCAGTTCTGTAATTGTCACTAAATGAACTCCTCTGCATTAAAAATGCTTTTTAGCAGAAGATTATAAAATGCTGACATTTTGGCAGTAGCATGTCCAAAATCATGCCAATTAGTTAAGTAAGACTCTGTATAATATGGCAAAGAGCTGTGTATTAACTTTGCTCCATAATGATACATTACAACCAAGAAACTGTATTCTACTGCTTAAAACAATTGGGTCAAATTTTCCTTCCATCAACTATAATGGGTTATGGATAGAAACAAGGGATTGGGAGCCATGACATCAGGATTCCTGCCTCTTTTGCAAAAAAACAGGCCTTTCTAGGAGCTTGGGGTGTAGGTGGAGAAAGCTGCTGCATGAATCAGCAAGATGTGTCAGAAATGATGCAAGCAGCAGCTTCCTCCACCCACTGGTTTGGCTCCCAGACATGCATTTTCCATGTGTTCTCTAACAGTAAACTCCGTACTGATTATGAAAGATGCTGATAAAATAAAAACAGAACACACTCAAAACACTCAGACAGACAGCATTCACGGTACCGTCCCCAGATGCTGCCTGACCTGCTGAGTATTTCCAGCATTACTTGCATTTTATTTCAGATTTTCAGCACCTCTAGTATTTTGCTTTTGTCATGTTCCAAGTACTGAGTGTTGTTTGGCACAGTAAACTAAATAGAGTAGAGTGGTGCTGGAAAGGCACAGGAGGTCAGGCAGCATCTGAGGAGTAGGAAAAATAGACGTTTTGGGCAAAAACCCTTCATCAGGAATGATTCGTCATGAAGGGCTTTTGCCCGAAACGTCGAATGTTCCTGCTCCTCAGATGCTGCCTGACCTGCTGTGCTTTTCTAGCACCACTAATTCCATACAGATTAAATTCCTAGTGTAGAAGCAGGCCCTTCGGCCCAACAAGTCCACACCAACCCTCCAAAGAGCAACCTACCCTGACGCATTCCCCTACACCTAACACTATGAATAATTTAGCATGGCCAATTCACCTGACCTGCACATCTTTGTGACTGTGGGAGGAAACCAGAGCACCCAGGGGAAACCCACACAGACACGGGGAGAATGTGCTAATTCCACACAGACAGTTGCCTGAGGTGGGAATTGAACCTGAGTCCCTGGTGCTGTAAGGCAGCAGTGCTAACCACAGAGCCACCGTGCCACCCTAATCTTGGCTCTAATCTTCAGCATCTGCAGTACCCACTTCTGCACAGTCGACTAAATAGGTGAGCCTGAAGACCCAGCAGAAACAATCATTTTGTAGCATTCAGATCATCTACTGTCCTTTTTCTTCATATTAAGTGAGTAGTTTTCATTTATCAGCTTGCTGGGATCTGATAGAAAATAAGACACCCAACTATGTTTTTTTTTGGGCTCGTGTGCATTTTTTGTCAACGACTTGCTTACCCAAATGTTTAGCACAATTGACAGGCTTAGTTTTCAATTGTCCAGAGTCTTATCTAGAGAAGGTCATAATACAAGAAGGTGCAGTTCCTGAATGTAGGAGAAATCCAATGTTTGACACCCCTCCCCCTTCCCCTCCCCCTCCCTTGTCCAGCCACAGTAAAATCTACAAGATGGCACATTGCAGGAGGCTTCCTGACATGCTCACCTGTTTGCCGATTAAACCACTTCCATTAACCATCTCCTCTTCAGGCTTTGTCCATCCCTTGTGCCAATTGTTTCAAGCTTGTTCCATTATCTGAGGCAATGGAGTTGCCAATAGATACCTTATTTCAGCATTGCTAACAATACTTCTTAAAATTAAAATATAACAATTATTCTTGATAGTTTAGACACTGTAGAGTCCTAACTGTTAAATCAAAATTGTGTTAAGTTGCAAGGAGCAGCTAGGTTTCTCTGTTGCTGAGCAAGCAAGCATTCTCCACCTGGCTGACAAGAATCCTGACAAAAATCTAATGTAAACAGCAGGTATTATTGTATTTCTATCACTGACTTACTCAAATGTTATGTGTGCAGTTTTCCTCATGGGAAACAGCCAGGTAGAGTCAGGAAGAAAATCACTCAGATCATAAAACTAATTTTATTAAAACTGGCAGCACACATATGCCAAGTACGTGTGATGGCAGATCAGTAAGAGCAAAAGTAATTTGTCATCCAGTTGTGTTCTGGACCTATCCACGTTGTACTCTGAGATTAGATGATAATAAGGAAAAACATTGTGAAAGCAACATTTTGATTGACAATCCCTGCAGTTCTTTTCAGCCTTATTGTCTTCTCAGAAAGACTCATTTCTGCAGACTTTCCACATGCTTTCAAAACATGAAGGGACTAATAAAAATTCTTTGCCATACTAAACCAAAAGTATAAGTAGCAATTTCTCAACAATTGTTTGAAAAGCCTGTACACATTGGTATTGAGCTTAATCAGTTTGTCTGATTTTGCTACAATTTCCAGTTGACTGGTAGAAAATGTAAGCTCCTTACAAACCTCAGTTTTCCCTGGAAATATATTTTCAAGATATTGTTATTTTCCTTTGGCCTAATTTATGGGTTTTGTTCATTCTGACAAATGCCTCTTGGCCTCTGGTTCATTATTCTTTTGGGAAAAATAATGGCCAAGGCAAGAAATCCAAACTGATCATTCAGGAGAAATCAAAAAGTAGAAGATAAACTGCAAATGCTGCAATTGGGAAATAAAAACAGGAAATGTTATAAATACACAACAGATCAGTCAGCATCTAAAAAAGACAGGTTAACATTGAATAGGGACCTGCTTTCAAACCCAGTGAAAGGCTCTTTATTTTTGATTTATGATCATCTTCCAAGACTCACTCTGGTACCCAGTTGCTATTCAATGCTTAATGATGCTGTTTATGGCCAGCATCACAATGTTGTGTTGTGCAAGGATCGAAGTATTATAATATAAAATATCCTGGGATTCAAATCATAATGTGTACAGGAAAAAAGAAAGGAAGTCATGGAGAAACTCAGCATCCACGGAGAATTAAACAGCATTAGTGTTCCAAGTTCCCATTGCTCCTCCCTTTTCAGAAGCTCCCAGGCTTGCTGGGATTTTCCAGCACTTCCCGTTTTTACTTCAGATTTCCAGCATCCATAGTGTTTCACTTTTTAGTAAATTCAGAATGCTCAGCTCTGGGAAGTAAATTTACTCTCTTGCTTTTACAATTTGATATTGGTTGCATCGCATTGGAGTTGATGAGGAGCCACATGATCCCATCTCAATTCCAGGATTTAGCAACACAGGAACAGAGAGACGTGGCAACAGGAGTAAACTATTCAGCCTGTTGAGCGGAATATGCCAATTTGATATTATCATGGATGACTGAACATCAATACCTTTAACCCACACTATCCCTATAGCTTAACACAATTGGTAATCGGAAATCTAACCACCTCAACTTTCAATACATTGAAACACTGAAGCTGAAATCTTGTAGGAGTCTGATCTGTATGAGTTATAGTGAGAATTGCAGCAAAATTGTTCAAGAAGCCCAGCAAGGCCTACCTCCACGCCACAAGCAACTTGCTGTATCTATAAATCTGCTAGGAATCAAAGCAAGTTAGTTACTAGGCATCTATGAGTTGCCTATTAAAGGGGGATTATTGCTTGCTAGATGCCTTATTAACTGTACTCATGAACATAGAGCTTCATATCTCATCAAATGCAATGAACAAACTAAATGTTGAGAATTCCTGACAGTTGTTAGAGCAAGTACTTGGTGACTTTATTGCATTGTTGGTTTCAAAGAGCCTCCATCTTGTTTACCATGGAATGGCATCTCAGGGCATGATCCATGGCCACCAGCTGCCTGCACCCCTTGTTCCCTGATACTGCCGTTCAAGAGTTACCAGCTTCTCACAATCATCATACACCTCTCTCATACAATGCAAAACTGAGGACTGCAGATGCTGGAGATTAGAGTCAATAGTGTGGTGCTGGAAAAGCACAGCATGTTAGGCAGCATCCGAGGAGAAGAAGAATCGATGTTTCGGGCAAAAACCCCGGTTCCTGATGAAGGGCTATTGCCTAAAACATCGACTGTCCTGCTCCTTGGATGTTGTCTGACCTGCTGTGTTTTCCAGCACCACACTCTTGACTCACCTCTCAAATACATTTGCAGGAAGCACAGACTTGTACTGAAGGGAACATTAGCACCGAGCATTGAAAGGCTGCAGCAAAGACATGTTGTACACAGAGATGGGCACCCAACTCAGAGATTGAACCAGGCTGCATCTCAGGGCTGCCTGCTTGCTCTCTTGCACTCACTCACTTCGCAATTACTTGCATTGTTGCAATATCCATGCCTTCCCATGCCATGCCTGTTAGCACACAAATCTAAAAGCTATCATTATCAATGTGCTCTTTTGTGAAGTCACACAAACAAGATGCTTGTCAGTAGGGATCTGTTCAGGATGGAGTGGGGAGCTGTTGCTCTGCTACATACAGAGTTAACAACCTAACACCTATAACATGTGCAGACATACTGCACATTTACTTGACTAAGTGGCCTTTTGGAAAGTGGATGGAGGCTAGTCCAGTAACGGGAGGGGTCACAGTCAGTCAAGGGGTCCTGGTGCTGTTAGTCATGCACGTAGTTCAGGAGCTTGTCCATGGCCAGTCCATCCACTCAGGCTGATTATAGGCAGAAAATCTGTCACAAAACCTTTGCTCACTCCCTGGCCTGTCATGTAGCACCATCACAAGCAGTCAAGGAAACCATATATTTTCAACCAGGCAGCTGAAAAGACGAGCCCTGGGCCTGGTCTGCCAAAAGAAATGGGCAAGTCAACTTTGGGGCTGGGGTGACAGATGTGTGTTAAGAATGAAGCTAGTGACAGGGGAGACTCAAGGCAGAAGGGAGTTAGGGGAAACCACATCAGAGCGCATGGTAGGTAATGGGCAAGGAGTTATTGGAAGTGACCACCATTGTATCTTCCAGAGAGAGTGTAGAGGAGTATGCTGGGTATCTTTAAGGTGTAACATTGGGGCTAGGGGACAAGGAGGAAATTTATCTGCATAATTCAATGTGGTTCCATCTCCACATTTATTGTAGTGGGTGAAAATGGCTTGGTGGGGTAAGCTGAAGTGAAAGGGGTCCTGGAGGCTTTTTGAGGAGTGCCTGGTGAACAGACAGAGCCCAGTGCTGATAGTGTCTGCCAGGAGCAGTGTTCCCCATCATCATTTGCTGTTTTCTAGATGTTAACTATAATTGGAAAATGGGACAGGTCCCAGCCTGGGCTGAATACAACATCTCTTTTTCCTCAGGGAGCTGAGGAAATTTAGCATGATGGTGAGTACCCTTGCCAACCTTTATAGGTGTGCCATCGAGTGCATTCTTTCTGGATGTGTCACTACCCGGTATGACAACTGTACCATTCAAGATCGGTGATGGTTACAGATAGTGGTGAACTTGGCTCAGACAATCACAAAGGCCAACCTCTCATCTAGAGACTCCATCTACCAGGCCCGCTGTCAAGAAAAGGCCGCCAGCATTCTTAAAGATCCACCCCACCCTGGCAATGTTTTTCTACAACCTCTACCATCGGGGACAAAGTACAGAAGCCTGAACACACACCAGCCAGTTTCAAAACAGTTTCTACCCTACTGTTGTTAGAATACTGAATGGACTCACAAACTCTTAAATTTCGCCTGTACCTGTATTTTTGTTTCTGCCGTGGTTACCTATTATTTGCTTATCTATGCTATCTAACTACATGATCTGCTTGTATTGCTCACAAGACAAAGCTTTTCACTGTGCCTCGGTATATGTGACAATAAAGCTAATTCAATTAAAATTGAATTGAATTCAATTGAATTTATTGTCACATGTACTCAAATGAGTACAGTGAAAAATATTTGCAGGTCGCCATTTACAGGACCATCTTAGGTACAAGGTACAAGGTGCAGATTTATTAGTACAAGTTTTAGGAAAAAATATTAGAAAAATAAAGAAATAGAAGGTCCAGCATTACAGATTGTAGGAATAAGTTAGAAAATACTGTATTATAAAGTTCATTCCAGCCCAATACTTCAGACCACACAAGGCACTCAAGGACAGAAGCCCATGCTGAGGCAAAGCTGGACAACAAATCCACCACAGGCCATTGAGAGAACATTAAACCAGGCTTGGAGATTGCCGCACCAGATCAAGAGAATACCACACCAGTCTGTGCTGAGGCCAAGAGTCAGAGGTTTTGCTGAGGCCAGAGTTCAGAACATTGTGAGGAGGAGGAAAGAGATAAGAAACAAAATGGAAGAAATAGGAAAAGTAAAGGATGGAGCGGACAAGTTCCGGATGAAGCATCTTACTCCTCTGCCATCTTGGAATGACAGATTTGAAACTGAAAGGGTCATTGTTGGCTGGAGGCTTTGAAGGGGCAATGATTAATCCACATTAATAATGATTAAAATTCTAATTCATTGAACTAACTATGACAATAATATTTCAGTCAGAATGTAACATCTGTAAAATGATAGTCAGCAAAAGTACTGAAGGTACAACAAAAGTTCAATGTATGGGACGAATGAAATAACAGCAGAGTAGTTTTTCAATGTGGTGTGCCAGAAATCTAAACTGCATGTCAGAGTCACTTATGTGACACTCTATGCTAAGCAATTATTTATTAACACATGTTTGAAAACAAAAAAAAGTAACAAAAGCAATATTTTTATGGATAATGAAAACTAGCATACATAAAGATATGGTATTAATTTATGACATGCTTACTCTATAGTATTGCTCCTTTATATGATCAAAGGAACAAGTGTAGACCACTTGCCCCTCAGACAGGCTCCATTCAACAAGATCATGGTTGATCTGAATTGGAACTCAATGCTACTTTCCTGTATATCCCTGATCATCTTTCATCATATTAAGCAAGAGAAAGCAATAAACATGGGAGTGTAATGGAAGGGATTAGATTTGATATTTTTAAAAACGGAACACAAGGAAAAGATTTAAGGGGAGAAGTTTTTTCATAAAAATATAAATGGATATTATGTTTTATTAAATAAAAAGGGGCCTATTTTATTTAGTAAAAGCATACATACTCATTCTTTTATCTTTGTGATCTTATTTTCTCTTCTAGGTCTCTCTGCTTTTTTGTTTGGTTCTGTGTTCTAGTTCCATGTTCTATTTCAATCTTCTACTTGCTTTTCTCTCAATGGCTGCTCTCTGTCCTTCAGTAGGGAAACAATTCAGACAGGAAATGAACAAAAATCAGTGTATCCACACAGAAAAGCAGCTGAGCAATGATGAGACTAAAGATGCACATATGTAATTCCATGGAATCATGAGAACTGGCAGATTATAAGCACAGAAAGTGATAGATAGAATTTGGGATTTCATAATATCATGACCTCAGACAAAGTGTTTCCTCAAAGTAGGCTGAGAGCTCAGAATGTATACGTGTTTATATGGATAGTCCCCTTTTAATTTGAGAGAGATTCAAATAACCTGAAGCAAAGCTTTCATCTTGAAGAAAATAAAGGTTACTTTATTACAAATCACTACTGCTAGTTACATAAAAAAGTAATATTTTTAGTAACTAAATATATTCAAAGATGCAGGTAAGGATAGAATATTATTATAACAATGAATTTTAGTTCCAGGCTTCCAGATACTGTTACCTGTCCCTGACTTATAGGTGAAGAGTTGGTTATAGTGAAAGGTTGAAGTTGAAGAATTGCAATCAACAGCAATGATGGTTTCTATCATTATTTTTTAAAGTTTGCCTTTGTAGATGGATTCAATAGATACAACAACTTCAAGGACAAGTGAAGGATTAGTTTATTTATGGGTTCTGTTGGCGCAATGTTTAAAAGTTGCCTGGACTTCTTTTCACCAGAAAAGAGATGACTTCTGAGCACTTTCTTCTTTAGCTATGGCTCTAAAGAAAAAAAAAATCCAGCTTTCAGATGCTGCTCATAGTTAGCCCAAATGAAAACCACACTTAAAACTTTCTTCATAGGCTTACTGGAATTCATTACACGCAATAGCTTTTCACAGCAATACTTTGTACAAAATAAAATGCAACATGGCTTCACTCTCAAACTGTTGAAATATGTTTCTGTAAGTGATTGGAATGAGGACCAGATGGATCTCATCAAGTATGAGATCCATGATTAGCCCAGGTTAATAACCTCAATCTGGGATTGCATAATCAATGAGATCAAGTTGGCCCTTGAATCCAATCACAATAGTTTCATTCTTAGGTATTGAGTTAGAAAAAACATGCTTCTGTTCATTGTCTTTTAGACAAGATAAATATTTTTTAACTGCCTCATCTATTCATTTCAACAGCTTCTACTCTTCTAGGTTTGCTGAAATAGGAAAGAGCTAATCATACCTCTAGGGAAGGTATTGTCAGCGAGGTTCTGTTTACCATTGTGAAAATGCTCATGGAATTCAGGAGGAATTTGAAATTCATTCTTAATAAAAAAAAAGTCTAGCCCCTCCATCTTGCTATTGACAGTCCAGTCTATGAAGAAATGTTATAATCCATGTTTAAAGCTCCATTGAGTATATTTCTAAAAGGAGTTTGTTTTAAAAAAAATCTATAATACATTTACAATATGTAAAGGAATAGCACTAATGTTGTCATAATACAATGATGAGACCTAGGGTAAATTGGAGCATTTAGTTTTGTTTATTCCATGGTTCAGGTACATAGACCAGAATATAGGAGGCTGAGGGGTAATTTTATTGAGATTTATAAAATCATGGGAATGAGTACAGTTTAGGAAAACTGAATAGCGTGGATGAGTCTGGCTTCAGGTTCTGTTTCCATACTCTGACTTCACATTAGAATGGTATTAAAGTTTTCAAGTTTATGCAAAATATTCAAATTATGAGTGAGAAATCACAGTTATGAGGACAGATGAAAGATACCAGGACTAATTGCATTGGGCTGAAAAAAAACTCTAAAAGGTGATTTACTTTAAGTTTATACTATTAGGAAGGATTTTGACACTGTTAATTAAGAAAAAATGTTTCTTCTGACCAGGAAATTGGTGACAATTGGTTATCAATTTTAGACTAAAGTGGAGAATAAAGTGAGACTAAGAGATTCACTCAACAGAGTGGTTAGAGCTTTCAGTCAGTCAATAATTTTGTTGCTGTTGGAAAACGTTAGCATGGTGACCAGGTAAATGAATTTGAGATGATTGCCAAAAGAACCAGAAGTCATAGCCAGGAAGAAAAATAATGAATTGTTATTACTCTAAAGTGCATTGATTTAAAAGAACGGTAGCAATTGATTCAGTAATAACTTTCTAAAAGGGATGTGATAAAAAAGGAAAAGGATTATGAAGATAGATATCAGCATAGTGAACTGATTGGTTGTTCTTTGAAATATCAAGCAAAAGCTAATAGACTGAATAGCCTCTGTCATTCTAAGTAGGTGCATTTGCAACATTTACGTATACTTACATGCTAGTGACAAAGTATTTATTGTAACGTTCACATGAAACACAGTAAAGGTTGCTTTTCCAGTTGTCCAATTTTGGACCAAATAATTATATCTATTTTCTTGCCTCAATTTGTTATTGTCACAAAAATACATTTTTTTTCTTTCAGATCTTATTTCTCCACTGGCTCTTGGACTTGTATAACCATTTATCCCACTATTACGTGGGTAAGAGATTGGCAGACACTTATTTTGTTAATTTAGGAGTTGTGCTGATCTGTCTTGGAAGCTGTTAAATGAGATTGGCTGAACTTTCACTGAAAGTCAAGGTTTTCCTCAATCTCCTTGTCAAATTCTGACTCCTTTGACCAAGGTGATCAGTAGCCAATTGTAGTACCTTTTATTGCTACTTTATTCAGGAAGGACCAGAAGTTATATTTGTTGTCAACTAGCTTGTATGACTCAACTGATCACTGTATACATCTATTAAATCATCAGGGGAGGTAATAAAAATGCTTGTGCTAATTCAAGTTAATTCAATTATGTGCTTTATTTTTTCCCAATTGTTTTTCTGGTCAACAAACTCACAAAGCATACAGTTCCCACATTATGAGGAAGATGTTAATGCTGACTTCACAGCAGCATATTTTGATTAATTTAGACATGATAGAATTCACTCAGCCAGCATGCATTAGTACAGATCCTTCATCTCAAATTAATGCACCCACAATGATGACAAATCTCCTGAGTCTCACTCAGTGGCTGATTAATGGTTAACTTACCTTCATTATCTCAGAAAGTTAAACATGCCTCTCAAGGGGTTACACATGAAAATCATCGTCCCTTTGTAATTTATGTTATTAATTGCGAATGTTTTTCACATGAAGGTAAAGAAAAGCTTTTAAGAATTATACCCAGGAATCATGGGTTTATCTTGTGCAACGTCTGTTTTTATTGGCTTGAATGTTAACAAGTTAATTCTCCTTGAATCATAAATCTTTAAGCACCCCATGTCTGACTTTTCAGAAATGCTACTTTGTCCTTCAGATACTCATTATGGCCCTTTCTAATGCCTATTGATCCCTGCAGTAAGTCTAAACTCAACAACTCAGTTAATGAACATCATTAAGCAGCTTTCTAAAATATGGTCCTCACCTCATTGATGCATATTGCTTACAGATTAATATTAACTCATTCAGTGCTGAACTTTTATGTAATTGCTTTAATGCAATGACAACCATGTCTCACTAAAGGAAGGAATAAATTGTGACTCAGCAATGTAGCTCCATAGAAATTTAACATGCTGAGCCAGACTTTGATGGATTAGTAACTAAGTGAGATTATAACCCACTCACTTGAAAATGCTGGTCCTAGGTTCTTCGTTCTCAATCCCAAAAGGCAATCCCACTGCTAATAGGATTACTGCAGTTTCAAGGAACAGATAAGTTGAAGCCAGTTAACTTTGAGAGATGGAACAGAAAGGTTGTAGGGAAGAGGAGGTAGCAAGAATTGCAAATGCTAGCAATCTCAAGAAACAGTGGTGGAGCCATGATGCGTATATGGTGGGATTACTCATGATCAGAAGAGGTTTTCTGATTAATTCTATAAGTGGAAGGAAAATCACTTCGGCTATTCATAGGGTTGACCGAAAGCTCGAATGCAACTTTTCTCCTTGCTTGCTATGTTTTCCCTCAGTATCTGGTGATCAGGGAATTTTACTTCTGTAGATGGAAATCTTAATAAACAAGTACTTTTATTTTTACTCAAAATTGCTTTGTCAGCTCACGTTGCATAGTTTCTGCCGATCTTGGAGCAGTTTATATAAAGAAAAAAATTCCCTGACATATCAGTATCATGTGAGACCTGTGACAGAAGAGTTCATTTTGTTTGCATGATTTCAACATGTTATTTTCTCACTCCCAGCAAAGGAAGTACATTATGATATGCAAGATACGTTGGAGACTTTGACAGGCTGGAGAAACTTCTGTGGCCTCCAGTTCCAGAAAGAGCTTCTCTGGTTTGCAGTACATTAGTTATTTTGAATAGAGGCTGTAAGTGTTGCTCCATCATGAGCTTTTGGAATATTATGGTATGCTTGGAGTGGAATGCATGTGCACTACATGTGTCACATCTCCGGTAAAATAATTTTGAAGAAGTATGGATTTAGAATTCCAAATGTTAATGATGTAAATTATTGTTTCTGCTAAATAAGCAGTGATCTAAAACGTGCTACAATATAGGTCTGTATATGAATAGCTGTTTCATTTGCACCATTGCTTTCAAATTTTCTGTATAGATGAGACAAAACAGGTTTTACAATGTAGTACAAAGTGTGAAGATTTTGATCTCCGTGTTCCTTTTGTGTCTCTGACCATGCTTCTCCCTTTGACTAGCTTATTATATCACATTTTACAAACATTGGCCCTCTCTTCTCCCATTATTCAAATATTGTCTGTATGTCTTTTTGTTAGTCTTTTTGTATCCACCTATTTCTAATCTTTCTTATCTCTTCCTTCATCAAAGTATTCTGCAGCCAGCACCCCTCCATCTTGCGCAGCTAGCCTCTTTTGCTCATCTTGCCCAAGTAAAAATAAGTACTTTAAAATTATCTTCCTGCCAACCCTTTGCTCTATACTTCGTGATTTAACTTGCTTGGATGTCACTGATTTAATCAAATCTAGAATTATTTTTGTAACCTCAGGAAGAAAGATGTGCTTTGAATCATTATGTGAAATTAGCTGAAAGAATACTGATACATGCTGAGTAAATTTTTCAGCATACAAATGCTCACTTTGCTGGGAATTGTCAGCAGCTTGCTGGGAATCTGAGCTGTTAAATCTCTTCAGATGACAGAATAATAACTGGGAGAAGAACATTGGCTTTTCTGAGAATCCTATTTCTTGAATGAACAAGTCAATGGAAATATTCAAAGACACAAATAAGAATTTTACAGACAAGTCCAGACATATGCAGGAGTACTGATGGGTAGCATGGTGGCTCAGTGGTTAGCACTGCTGCCTCACAGTACAAGTGACCTGGGTTTGATTCTCCCCTCAGGCGACTGTCTGCGTGCAGTTTGCATGTTCTCCATGTGTCTGCGTGGGTTTCCTCTGGGTGCTCCAGTTTCCTCTCACAGTCCAAAGATGTGTGGGCCAGGTGAATTGGTCATGCTGAATTGCCCATAGTGTTAGGTTTATCCCTGAATAATGCACCTAAGGGGTCGGTGTGGGCTTGTTGGACCGAAGGGCCTGTTTCCATTCTGTAGGGAATCTAACCAAACCAACTTTGTAATATTGGTCATTTACTATAAAACCAAAGACAGTAGCTGATTTTTCTTTAAAGGTGGAGAGTAAGTTAATAGCATCTCTTTTCCCTTGCATTATGCTGATGGCTCAGTTTTGACTTGCTATTCTCTGGTTGTGTAGTGTTTCACTTTTATTTTTTGATTTACACAAACTGTCTTAATATTAGTTTGATACTGTTTTATCAATATATTTTCAACCAATCAGAAATGGCAAATCTAAAATATTACATAGAAGCATTAGGGAGAAGTATGGTTTTTGAAGTAGAGCAGAGTGAAAATAACATGATGGGAAGACCATTTGTCTTTTTAACAATATTGCACTGAAAGAATCTGAGCAATTCCATTGACCTTGAGCAAGTCAACATCTAACACTCCCCTCTGTCATACATACTGACTGTCACAAGCGCTAACATGTCAACACATGATGCACAGCACTTAGATAATGAGCATCAGAAAATAGCATTAGCTGAGATATGGGGCAGAACATTAGAAAGAAATGTGTGTTGGTGTGAGAGCACAGAGAGCTGCTGACCAGAGTGCCAGCTTGGTTCTTTGTTCAACTGTGGTACCTAACTTAGCATTTTTACCATAGGATTCAATATGTAAGCACACACTAGCACTCTCAGGTAAAAAAGAGAGACGTTGCCAAAGCTGCTATCTTCTGCTTACCAGAATAAATGCAAAAACACCAAAATTAAAATGATCACAACAATATCTACTACAGGAGAAAAGTGTGCTGAATGTTTAACCACTCATTGATAATTGGTATACCAGCAGATTTGGAAGATTTGCAAAGGTATCACGAGTAGCAACTTTCTCAGTGCTTTGAGTTTCCTGCTAAAGGACATTGAAGTCTATGAAACACCGAGAAGCATTGAGGTTTGCTGCTGCCAGATAGATCATGAACTTGGTCTTGAGTTTGAAATCCTGCTCCATAATTGCTTTTGTCCTCAGTCCTCTGAAGGCTTTGAGATGGTGATAAACTTTGCCATCTACATCTCCCCTCATCAAAAGGAGGCTCCCCAGATATGTAAATAGGTTCACATTTTTCAGGATCTTGCTGCTGATCTTAATCACCAGGGAAAGGAATTTTGCTCTGGAAGTGCTTGGAAGAACTGTTTTCCGTGTGTAAGATGAAATGTCCAGTTTCTCACCTGCTTTGGAAACGGAGTTGACAATGACCTGTTGTTCAGTTTCTGAGTGAGCACTACAAAAGTACCATTTGTGTGCTATAGCTCTATAGTGATTTTTGATTTCAAATTGAACTTGGTATACATAGCACAATTGCCCATCTGTTATGTACGTTACTTTAATGCCCTGTGAGTAGTTTGCTGGAGGTGAGTTACTGTATTACAAAGATGAAAATAAGATAATTGATACATTTCAGAGTAAGGATGGCGCAGTTAGCATCGTTAAAGTCATTACAGCCCTGAATCTCAATGCCACTGGCTTTTTCCAGGCTGCAATAGCTGAAATTATGAACATTTATAATACATCATCTATTGTCGCATCTTGCAGGTCCTAGGCAATGGAGAGGATTGTTAATTATTTTTCTCTCTAAATAAAAAGAAACAGGAGGTGCAAAAGCATTTCCTTGTCAGGATAGCAGTCTGTGCTTTGGTGTGAGGAGAAATTAGCAGAAGGCACATGGCCTTCTGGACACTGTACATCTCAATGGAGCAACGTACTGAAACTGCCAATTATACTACTGGCTTGCCATGCTGTTGGTAGGCTACCAATGCCAGAATGTCATGCTGATACACATATGATATGTAGTGCGGACAGCTGTTATGATAAGTTCGATCTGCATCAGCAAACTGCTAATCATATGGCAAACCAGAATATGAATGCTCTAGGGAAAAGAGCTATTCCCTCAACACCTGGCTGATGGCATCCTTCTACAAAGCCCACCACATGTGGCCAACTCTAATACTGTTGCACTGTCTTGATCTCACAAGGTGACTGTACAGCTGGGGTTTCAATATAGAGTGCCTGTTTTAATTTTATGATGATTGGTTGTGTCCTCCTCCAACTGGCTGTAAGTGGCCCAAAGCTTTGGTAACTATATTTCAGGATGAAGACGAAGGATTTGAAGAAGAAAGTAGGTCATCTGTTCATCCATTTCTCACTGGGCTGTCCGTGGGTTTATAAGACACCAATCTTTCTCCTGGAAGAAACGCCTTTTCCAATTTTGTTTTCAATATTTTTCCATTTTACAATCCCTGTTAAGGACAATAATAGTGTACTTTTAGTCACAGGCTGAAATTAAAGGTACCACAAAAAAATCATCAATGTCCATGTTATCCAACAACACAGCCAGCACTTCTTACAGGATTTGAGACTAATGTCTCTGCCCTTAGTGCCAGTCATTTTTGTCTAGCCTAATGCTCTTCACAGAGTGACCCTCATAGTACTGAGAAAAGCTAATCCTGATCAGCTACCACATAAGTTTAAAAAAAAAAGACACAACTGTTTGAAATTGGAACCAAAATTAACCAGTCCAATCTTCCAGACCCTTCATTTCTTTGCAAAGCAGATTTTCATTGCATTTGACTGAATCTTTAATGGCTGGTGAAAGGTTGCTTCGTTTCAGTGGGAGGTAACACAGGTGGTCTTACAGGATGCCTTGAGCAGCAATGAGCCTTGAGGCATTTCTTTAGATGACATCTCCTTGGGTTGCATCCAATTTATACACAACAAGGTTCACAAACAGAAATGATGGAGTAATCTAATGATTCTACTCGAAGAACAAATTTAAATTCAGGCAAATAAAAATCTCTGTGATTGTCTTTGAAGCAGTATCATGATAATGATTTAACATTGTTGTTATATTATTATTTTGCAGCCAGCAATAAGGAATCATGTTCAACATTCATTATGCTTGAAACTTACCACCGACCTTCTGTGGGCTTTTTCCATGGCCTTCTTTGGTTCATTTCCTCTGCACAACCCTTTATAGTGGATTAATGATGTAAGTGAGTAGGGCAAGTAACAACTTGTCTCTTCAAATAACTTGATTGAAGGATCCTCACAGACAGATAAAACAAGCCAACTTTCACTTACATATTGAATCCAGTGTAAAGTCCTGTACAGCTAGTAAAATAAATAAATATGCCCTGTTTAATAAAATCAAGGAAATGTAGCCTGCAGAGGTTCAACTGCTATAACAACCAATTATCTAATTTTTGCTCAGTAGGGTATCAGGCAGCCAACTCTGGTGGATACATTTCTGAGAAGCATAATGTCTTCCTTCCAAATATGCAGCCTTTTCTCCTCCCCCTCAATTTTCAAATCTAAAAATCAAAAATGTTTGATGAGAAAATGACACATTTACAACTTGTAATCTTTTTCCCCCAAATTGCTCATTAAATTGCAAAGATTATATTTTAATTGCTGATGCAATGGTCAATCCTGTAGGTTTAGTAACCCTTGTGGGAACCCATTGAGCAGAACTAGAAATATAAAATATTGTATTAGTCAAAGAGAAAAAACATGCAATCTACAAACACAAGTGTCAGATTAAAAAATTTGATGGAATATTATTTTGAAAATGTTAGGGCATTAATAAGCAAATCAGGCAGAGTCAGCATGATTTTATAAGTTCTTTGAGGAAGTAACATGCTATAGATAAAGAGGAACTGATAAGCATTTCGATTTTGAGAAGGTAATGGATAAGGTGCACGTCAAGAGGTTTTTGTAGAAAATAGGTATGCGGGAGTCTGTTGATATTGACAAAAGATTGGCTGGCTAACAGAAGGCAGAGTGTAGGCATAAATTGGCCTCCTTCAGTTTGGCAAAATGTAATGAGTGGTTTGCTGCAGGGATTTGTGCAGATACATTAACAATTTACAACTTTAATTGGGGCAGCACGGTGGCTCAGCAGTTAGCACTGCTGCCTCACAGCACCAAGGTCCCAGGTTCGATTCCAGCCTTGGGTGACTGACTGTGTGGAGTTTGCACATTCTCCCCATGTCTGTGTGGGTTGCCTCCGGGTGCTCCAGTTTCCTCCCACAGTCCAAAGATGTGCAGGTCAGATGGATTGGCCATGCTAAATTGCCCATAGTGTCAGGTGCATTAGTCAGAGGGAAATGGGTCTGGGTGGACTGGTTAGGCTGAAGGGCCTGTTTCCACACTGTAGGGAATCTAATCTAAATGGTTTAGGAAAAGGGATGAAAGGCATGGTTGCCAATTTTGCTGACAACAAAAGATAAGTAGGTTGTAAAAAAGATTTAAGAAAGTGACAGAAAGATATAGATTGGATACAAATATTACAAATGCAATATAAGGTGAGAAAATGTGAAATTGGCAGGAAGAATAAAAGAGAGGTATGTTATCTAAATGATCAGAAATTGCAGAGCTCTGAATTGCAAAGTAATCTGGGTGTTCTCATGCATGAATCACAAAAAGCTAATGTACAGGCACAGCAAATTAGGAAAGCTCATCGAATGTTTATAATTTATTGACAAGGGAATTGAATATAAAAATATTAAGGTTATGCTCCAATAACACAGCACTGATTGAGACTGCATCTGGAGTACTGTATATTGGTCACATTAGTTAAGGAACTATGTGAATGTGTCAGATGCAGTTCAGAGAAACTTTACTAGTTTAATAACTGAATACCAGGTGAGAGGGCAGGAGGAGGTAGTTTTATGAGGAAATATTGGACAGGCTAAGTTAAACTCCAGCAGACACAAAAAGAGGAAGATGTGATTTGATTGGAACATATAAATCCTAAGTGGTCTTGGCAAATTAAATGTGGAGAGGATGTTTCCGCTTATGGGAGAATTTAGAACTTGGAGTCACTGTTTAAAAGTAAGAATTTATCCATTTAAAATAGATACAAGGCATTACTTTTCCCCTCTCCCAAGTTTGCGAGTCTTCAGAACCCTTTCCCTGTAAAGGTGGTAGAGACAAGTCTTTGAATATTTTTAAGAAAGAAATATTTAGATTTTTGTTAAGCAACGTGGTGAAAGGTTATCAGGGGTAAGTAGAACTGTGAATTTGAGTTTTCAGTCTGATTAGCCACGATCTTATTAAATGGTGGAGCAGGCTTGAGGGGCTGTGCCAAACTTATGAGATGCTGTCACCTCCACTACCTGCATATCAACGTCACACTGAAGTGCAATTTATGTTTAAATGCATTGAATTGAGTATTTGGAATTATTTGCACCAGTGATGTTGGGTGCCACAGGTGACTACTGAATTCCAAACTGGCATCTGCAATGTATTTTGAAGCCTGAAAAATGTCTTCTGAAGTTTGTCTCCGAATGCAGGGGATAATGAAGATCTTACCTTCAGTGGAGATACGATTAAATGATACCATCAGCTGTTGCATAAGCTGCACCAGCAGAAAATCCTTCCAGCTTTATTGTTTTCATACATTGAAAGCATGCTTCTATTTTAATGTGTAAAATTTGCATCTTTTGGTAAAATGAAGGTAACGATTGCTTCGTCTGAAGTCTAAAATATCAAAAAGCTATCATTATGAATTACATCTTTTAAAGTTGGCCTTTAAGCATAAAAGTATCAAAGGTCCTACAGTCAATAGAAGGTTAGCTAAACTACTGTCTGTGTGGGAGTTTCATTCACACAGCTCTTCAACCTTTTGCCCTTTGTTTCCATTAAACATCACCATAGGAAATGATTTTCTAGAATGTTTATTGATGTTATAAGAGGAAGTCCTACTAACAGACCTTTGCTCAACCTTAAGATGACTCAGCTGACCTTAGAATAATAGACTACATGGTGGCTCCAGCTACCTTTATTACAAAGATCCTGATATAAACACAGCTCGGCTGGAAAAATGGAAATTGGATAAATCGGTCACCATAAGTCAGGAGAGTGCTGAATGAATTTAATTTCCTGAAGCTATAAGGTCATCTGTTGATTGCATTACTGGAGAGTGTGGGTGTGTGTGTGTTTAGTTGGCAAATAAAAATATTTTGTTCTATCAAATTATTTGCTTACTCAAATGGATACTTATTTACCTGGATATTATATGCCCCACCAGGTGTGTTTTTGCTGGTGGGCATGTGAAATTGGCTGAGCTGCTCATTCACCACCTTCCCATTCACATCCCGAAGCTCTCACCCATAATATAAAGGGAAAGCACTTAACTTTAGATGCCTTCTGCACTGTAAATTTTAGGATGGGAGTCTGCTGTACTGAACCATTCACTAACTCCACAAAGCCAGCAAGAAGGAGAATCAGCAGGGAAAGCACACCTCCCTTTGTAGCAGTCAATGTGCTATACTCTCTGGTTTAAATGTCCAGCTCCTGTGGAATGGTACATCTGTAAGATAAATGTGTAGTAATATGGCAGTTTAGTGGTTAGTGTGCAAGATGGCCAAGGTATCATGTAGTTAGCATCCATCAGGAAATCAGTGTGCCAGGTAAGTGATGGATTGCTTGAATTAGATCCTACCCCAGTGGAGGGATGGTCTGGTGTCCAGCAGTGGGGGTGATATCAAGATGAAGGGTGTTGGGTCCAATGGAATGGTGTCAGCTCCACTGGACCAGGTCAGTGGATTGGGGGAGAGGGTAGAGTTGACATGTTGGGTCGGGGGGTGTTGAAACCGGAAATGTGGTTGGTGAGGTGTCAGGTGGGGCATGATGTTGAGTCTGGGAAAGTTTGGTGACATTTCTGGGGAATGTAGGGGACAGGAATTCAGGACAGCATTGGAAATTTAGGTCAGCAGCCAGATGCTGTCATGATGAGGTGGTGGAATAATACTGGGTGGTAAGTCTGGTCAGGGGTTGGTTGTCATAGCCAGAGTATGTGTGGTATGGGGATGGCGTACTTGGGTTGGGCAATGATTCAGTAGTAAGTCTGATGTTCAGTTTAATAGTTACCCAGGAATAAGACTGCACTTCAAGACATCATGATCAGACCTTTGAAACAAACATACAGTGCACATTGTATATTTATGAGGTCAGCAGTAACCAAGCCTTTGTTCAAGTGCTACATGTGCAAATTTTACAATCAATGCAACAAGCATCCCTATGTGGCCCTTGGTGACTTTAATATAATTTGCATGTTCTTTGACACCTGATGTTGCCTTTTTCGTGATGTGGCATAGAAGTGGCCTCTTCTGCTGTGTCCTGTCAAAGCAGAAGTCTATGGTCATCGTCTGCTGGCTTACTCTGTCAGCAGGGTTCAATTAAAGACTGCCTCACCTCAATGTGTAGGTATGGATTCTGGTCAGCAATCTGTGTCCATTCTGGACATCACCTCCATGCATGTGTGTGCCCCCACTGTAATGGAATCATTAATAATTAATATATAGGTCATTACAGCTACTGAGCATTACAGCTATAAAGTGAAGACCAACTTGCTGCTCCTGCAGTCAATTGCTGGCTTAGAATATATCAGACCTCATGAGTATAGTCAATCTTTCAAATAGGGTGTTGGTGCTCATTTTGCTTCATGTTGGCAACACTCATGGCATAGGTAGGCACATTCTCTCTTCTTCCTAAGACATGCACTGTGTTAGGAAACTTTGCTAGATGTCTTTATGTTTCCCCTTGCTCCACCACCATCATACCACTGGCTCAGAAATTCAGCTGAGTATGGCTCCTGCTATCTTCTGCCTTCAATAGGAATTGTTATCAGCCTCTGCCAGCTATATTACCTGTTCACATAAACTTGTCTCTTTACCCTCTGACAAACATTCTGATTTGTGTCCCATTAAGGTACCTACATCTCCCTGGTGGATGTTGCACCTGGAACGAATGACCTTGAATCTTCTGAGTAAAGATCACCCTCTGGGGCATTTGCGAGATGGCCAACCAACTCTTGCTATTCCTTCAGCCAAGCCCCTTCAGTTTAAGAAATTGAGAGTTAATATATATGTCACCTTTAAATACTTTCCATTGTGCAGTACTTTAGTGATAATAGCATTGAAAGTCACATATCAAATCGATGATTGCATATTGGTTCCATGTGTTTCATGAATTAGACATTCTCTCTGGTAGGTCCCCAATTTGCTCTCAGCTACAACATACCCTGTTGAAAATATTACAATTGCTAGCACTACTAAGGAAGTTAGAAAGCCACAAAGGGATCAGTTCCTTTTTTCACTTGTTTTTAATGGCATACTGGGGACTCAAGGGTTAAACATACCACTGCTAAAAGGACTCCCTGCAATATCAATTGCATACCTGTCCTCTGACAGAATGAGACAGGACAACTCAGCAGGGGTGGGGGAGGGGAGCTGACTCTCAGAGAACTGATTTCATGAATTAGAGATTAAAGCTCTCATTTGAATTAAAGCTGAGATTCGTGGAGAAGTGTCACCACAAGAAGACGCACGACTACTTTTGGGGTCATTGAGAATCTCTCACCGACTGTCCAATAATAAGGCAGCTACCATTGTACTGAAACTTGTGTCGTCCAGATTTGTGGAACAAATATACATCAACATTTGGTGCCGTGACATGGACCTCAACATAGAGAACTTCACACTGGGCTGAGTAAGTGACACAAAAGTCTGAATTGAACAGAACAAAGTAGTAAGGGTGCCCCGTGGCATTTTACCCTAGACTGCTCCTTGTATTCAGCCAGACAATCTGTCCCTCGCCTAGTGAAACTGGTACCTTGAAGAGGTCGAATGAGCCGCCCAGACCCAGCTTGTAAGGTTGGAATGTTATGTCAGATTGCTCTGAATTGCTGTGGGCTGACATTAGCTCCTATGTATTGTTACTGTAGGAAATAGGTCAGGACTGGGGACCCCGGTCATGGAAGTGTTCAGCACTACCTGACGGTTTTGGTTTAGGGAGCTGCCTCTTTCAGAAATGGCCAGGGGAATTTAGTATATAATAAGGCAAAAGGGCAGGCTCGGTAAATGTCTCACCCTGCAGTGTTGATATGTCCGGAGAAAATTGTTTACAATAGAGCAATGAGTCAGAAGGTAAAATGGGACAGTGTCTCTATGTAGTTGGGAAGGGAGACAATCTGTGAGAAAATACCTGAACAGGGAAATGCTTATAGGATTTGGAGGCCCCTCTGAGAGATTGGTCATTTTCGTAAATTGTTATATACAAATTAAATGATACCCAGTTTGAATTTTTGAGTGATTGTGATGGTATGTGTGGTGAAAGCTTTCATTTGAATGGTAAATTGATTCCAAAACTATGACTTAGCACTTTTATTTGCGATCGCATTAAAACAATTGACCAGGTCGCCAGTGTTTAGTCCTGTCTGTGTGGGTTTTGTGTTGTGGTTTGTTCTTTGTTTCTTGATTGTTTGCTTACAGAACACTGGGCTGAACTCTAAAATGCCAGAGAAAGGCTGCCCCTGGGGACAAGTAAGTCTTATCTTACTGAAAAGGGTGGCCAAGTGTCAGTCTGTCTCATGGAGGACACAGAAGTGCCCCGTTGTAAGAGTAAGGTGGGGGGAGAGGAAACATAGAGGGTGGGTACGGAGACCCTTTGTGGGGTAGGATTCATGTGATCCAATGCCTGAATGCATTTGTGAAGGTAGCTGGGGGCCATCAGTTTCCTAAAATTAAAGAGATCGCAGAAACCATCCTGAGGGCTCTTTCAGGAGGCCCTCCCACCACCCCGTCGTCCTGTACCCCTCAGTACCCCCAAAGTTACCCGTCAGTGCTGAGCAATCTGACCCTCGGGTGGACCAGGTCACTGCTTCGGCCCCTCCTGGCCATACAGGAGGAGGCTGCGACAATTCTCAAGACTGGGCTACAAGTTACTCGTGTCAGTACTCACCAGGGTCCAAGTGTCTGGACAGAAAGTGTTGGAGATTTGTGAAGCTTATCTGCTCATTCCTTAACAAAAAATCTAAACCTAACATTGAGGAAAGTCACCTCAGACTTTAACATTTGTTCATTAAGTGGAGAAATTACAGTGAACTTTATACAGTTGAATTAAAAATTTGTAAAACAGAGTATAAAGGTGGATCTGGATATAACAAACCAACAACATAGTTTTCAGAAATTGAATTGAATCCTTGTTTCAGACTCATTTACCTCCACTTAATTTTAAGACTGCTGCATCTTTTTTGTCAGCACGGAGTGCCAGTTGTAGCTTTACTCTATGTCAATTTCCCTTCCTCACTGAAAACTGAGGAAGTTCAACATTATCTTGCAAACAAAAATCATGTAACAAAGGTTAAGATACTGCTGTAATTATCTGCATCTTTGGGTTAGTCATTATTTGTGCATATGAAGCATCTTGACCAGACTTTTATTAATGCTGTCGCAGTCATTTCGCAGCCAAGGACATTATAAATGAGCAATGATTGATCAGAATAGCTTGGAACAAAAACAAAGTGGGGATTTAAATTGAAAGACGAGAACCAGGTAATTATAATGGAGTTCAGAGTTGGAAATTGTGCACATTCTACATTATAGCATTGGATTTTGATGAAATGAATTTCCAGTTTATATTGAAAACTCTTAACAAAACTCCTACTCAATAGGTAAAAGAACTTGTGATTTGGTCAGCGAAGTGGGATGTGCATTAATTGAACAATCCTGCTACAATTTCATATATACAGCTCTAAGCCAATTTGAATCATTTCTGTGACTTTGAAATCTGTTTGTTTGTTCTTATTACTTCACAGTGCGATGCCTAGTCACTTGTTTCCAACTCTCATTAAATATGCTTGTTACTCAATATTTTAAAACAATTTGTACTATCCTGAACTGTATTATCACTAGAGTCATGGAGTCATAAAGATGAACAGACTCTTCGGTCCCACCTGTCCATGTCGACCAGATATCCCAACCCAATCTACTCCCTCCTGCCAGCACCCGACCCATATCCCTCCAAACCCTTCCTATTCATATACCCATCCAAATGCTTTTTAAATGTTGCAATTTTATCAGCCTCCACCACTTCCTCTGTCAGCTCATTCCACACATGTACCACCCTCCTGCGTGAAAATGTTGCCCCTTAGGTCTCTTTTATATCTTTCTCCTCTCATCCTAAACCTATGCCCTCTAGTTCTGGACTCCCCCACCCCAGGGAAAAGACCTTGTCTATTTATCCTATCAATGCCCCTCATGATTTTGTAAACCTCTATAAGGTCACTCCTCAACCTCTGATGCTCCAGAGGAAACAGCCCCAGCCTGTTCAACCTCTCCCTATAGCTCAAATCCTCCAATCCTGGCAACATCCTTGTAAATCTTTTCTGAACCCGTTCAAGTTTCATAACCCCCTTCCGATAGTAAGGAGACCAGAACTGCACGCAATATTCCAACAGTGGCCTAACCAATGTCCTGTACAGCCGCAACATGACCTCCCAACTCCTGTACTCAATACTCTGACCAATAAAGGAAAGCATACCAAACATCTTCTTCATTATCCTATCTACCTGCGTCTCCACTTTCAAGGAGTTATGAACCTGCACTCCAAGGTCTCTTTGTTCAGCAACACTCCCTAGGACCTTACCATTAAGTGTATAAGTCCTGCTAAGATTTGCTTTCCCAAAATGCAGCACCTTACATTTATCTGAATTAAACTTCATCTGCCACTTCTCAGCCCATTGGCCCATCTGGTCCAGATCCTGTTGTAATCTGAGGTAACTTTCTTCGCTGTCCACTACACCTCCAATTTTGGTGTCATCTGTAAACTTACTAACTTACCTCTGCTCACATCCAAATCATTTATGTAAATGACAAAAAGTAATGGACCCAGCACCGATCTTTGTGGCACTCCATTGGTCTCAGGCCTCCAGTCTGAAAAACAACCCTCCACCACCACCCTCTGTCTTCTACCTTTAAGCCAGTTCTATATCCAAATGGCTAGTTCTCCCTGTATTCTATGAGATCTAATCTTGCTAATCAGTCTCCCATGGGGAACCTTGTCGATTGCCTTACTGAAGTCCATATAGATCACTGGTAATTAATTAATTGGCAAGGCTTTATACCTTTCCACAATGACAGTGATCTGTGTCATTGCCTCATGGTTACTTTAAAGCATGGCTGCATTGATTAATGTTCAATTGGTGACAGAAGTTATGGCAATATAAGGAAACATGTAGGTAGTGTAGCAAGTGAGAAAACATTAAGGGAAAGTGAGACTTTGTGTTCCTCATGCAAAGCACTGACAATAAAACAAGAGGTTGAAGAACCTTTTTTGCAGTAGCCACTTTCAGTTTGACTCGATAAGTTTGCCTAGGAGCAGGACAAATCAAATTGATGGGACTCTTTCCACTACTATTTCTGGATAGTTGATGGTATGGAGGCAATACTTCTCTTAGATGTTGAAATTGGACGTATTAATGACATGTTAAAAAAAGGAACAGGAAAAACAGCATTAAGAAGCTAAAACTTAATAAGATAAACAAGATGGGCTAAAGCAACAAAGCTGTCGAGAGAACCTAAGCACTTCTCGGGATCTCGAGCTCAGGTCTGGCATACCAACCCTGTTTGAGGAGGGAAGAAATGATATCGGAGTAGAGGGGGAATGGGGATGCTACCCTAGTGCACCGGTGCCTCCCGTTGACCCACCTATGACTCCGTCCCTGCAGCTGCACCCAAGTCCCAAGAAAACCTGTATAGCTGATCGGGTTAAGATGTGCTCTAGGAAACCAATGGCACCCTGTTACATTTGCACTGGAGTTCACCATCTCCATGTCACCCTCTCCCAAATCTATGGTCCCCATAAGACAGCTACAGAACCCCAAGGCAGATGAGGAAGATGAGCCACCAAGGTGTATGACCCCTGGAAACCCCAAGAGGTGGTCGTGATAATGAATCAGATTCCGGATCGTGAAAGATAAACCTGCCCAATTCACCCAATATGTCCGGCGCACCATTCAAATGGACAAAGCAACACCCTGGGATCTGTTTGCCCTCTGTTGTATGATCTTGTCACCAGGAGAAGTTACTAAGTGGCAGGAACAAATGGGTGAGGGTGACGGAAAGGGACCAGGCCACACTTATAATGATTTAAACAACAGATTCAAAGAGGACACCTCGAGTGTCGCAGACATGGTACACACATATAACATGGATTGATCTGAGAACACTGGGACATAGATGAGTCGAGCCCTTATGTATTATTGGTATGTCCAGAACGACACCAAGTCATGCCCTAAAGGTCATAAAAAAAAAACTGAGTTTGTCCAACTCCCCCACGATCACAATGCAACTTCAGCCAGTACTGAAGAATTTCATTGGGACTGGGATATCACAGACCTGCCACTTGAACATGTGGACTTCACTTTTTATGTGAATGCAACTCCTTTATTTTACCCACAGGTCAGCGATGCTCTGGATACGCGATTGCTCCGGATTCTGAAGTGGTTGATCGTGCAGGCCTCGAGACTCCACTGTCAGCACAGAAGGCTGAATTGTTTGCCCTCAACAATATTTTTACCACTGTTGCAGGCTTACATCCTGGCAGAAGTGAGTTCGGCCAATATGTACTCTCACTTTGCTTTTGGCATTGCCTACAACTATGGCGTATTTTGGGAGCATAGGGGATTTTTAACCTCCCTGGGGCAACCCATTAGTAATGCTGTTTTTGTGCATAATCTTTCGCAGGTCTCACAGATACTGTCCAGCCTAGCGGTGATCAAATGTTCAGCTCACACTGGTGCCGCTGACATCAAGCAGGCAGCCTTACACCCTACTTTCCTGGTTCCGCAACACCTTGTTACAATAAGTATGAGGACAGGTATGCCAGATCTGGGTGAGATATGTCACTTACAGGGCAGTGCCCCTACAGAGGAACACAGACTGTGGGTCACAGATTGGGTGCACCCTTGATGTTCGTACCAAACTGAGGGACAGGTCTGTGTTCCTTCTTTGCTTTTATCAATCTTGGTGGATTATGTACATAACTGTACATACCTAGGCAAGGAGGGAATGGTCAGCACTTTGCTAAACCAGGTGGCATCCTGATTCCCAAAACAATGGCTGAGAAATGAGCCAAAGCATGCTTGATCCACAAAAAGACAAATGCTGGGAAAGGAATGCCTTGCAGTTCTGGGACTACTCCCCTGCCTGGTCGGCCTTTCAATTGTCTACAACTAGATTTCATAGAATTATCCAGGATACAATGTTATAAGTACTGTTTGGTAATAGTAAATGGCTTCAGCAGATGGATTGAGGCAATCCCGACAAGGGACAACACAGCTGCAACAGTGGTAAACATATTGTTGAGGGAAATAATTCCCTGCGATGGACTCCCAGAGACAATAAGCTCAGACAATGGGCCACACTTCGTGGCTAAAATTAACCAGGGGATCTGCAGGAAACTAGCAAGAAAACAACAATTCCACTGCACTCAACACTCAAAGGCAGCTGGAGGGGTGGAACCAGCAAATGATGCCCTAAAAAGCAAGCTGGCGAAGCTAAAACAGGAAACAGGCCTGAGTTGGTTGAAGGTCCTACCCTTGGCCCTGTTCCACATGAGGGTTACCCCATCAAGCAACACCAGCCTGTCTCCTGCTGAGGTGGTTTACGGGAAGCCCATGAGGACCCCATGGGCCCTGGGATAGTCTGAGCCTCCTCCCCGAGAGACTAGATATGAACACCCTGGGAGAGGAGATGGGGGCGTACCGACAGGAGCTAATCAAATCTCTCCAAAGTTCGCATTTGCAGATACGCCAGGCTTACAGAGCAAGTGACAATCTGCCTAAAGGAGACTACTCCGCTGCCGAGACAGGGGACTTCATCCTGATAAAAGACTGGGAACGAAAGAAGCTGGGACCAAAATGGAAAGGACCATTCCCGGTGCTGACCACCCCCACGGCTGTGAAGGTAAAAGGGCACCCTCGATGGATACACAGAATTGACTGCAAAAGAATCAGCATGGAAACAGACACTGATTAAGGACAAAGATGTTTTCCATACTTGTGACTTGGTGACTATGAGAAATGGGGCCTTGGGAATAGATGGATTTCAAACTGACACCCCTCAGCATAATACCTTTTTGTGCTTGACCTGCCAGACAGGGAAGAGATGCCCACTGTGTCCACAAGCCATCCCTGTCAGGGGTGAGGGGAAATCCCTTTGTGGCCTGTACCTTTTCACTGGCATGAAATGGCTGAATGGCTACTGCGTCAAAACCTTTCGGGTGATCTTGCTAACACCGATGACGCATGGGAATCACAGGTGGCAGAGTATAACCTGACATTATTCAAGGACTGGTATCTCCCTAATTACAACCAATCGCATAGGTCACCCTCTCTTGACGTTCTCAACAACATCATCGACCACACCATTTGTTTCAGGCAGGAAGGGAAACCCTCTAAAGGTAGTTATGTTGGGAGGAGTAAGTGTTCTTTTGCCATCCCCTGGGTCGAACCTAATCAGAATTCAACAGAATATGGCTACTTTGTATTTGATTGGTCTGCTGTCCCAAACAGAACTTCAGGCCACCTCTGGAATAACCCTGCTCCCAGGCTATGGCGGGGGGGGGGGGGAAACGCCTTAACAGCTTACAATGGCACGTATTTTATTTGCAGGTTGAAAGCCTACGCGGCTTCCCCCTTATTGAGGGGGTCATACTACATGGGGTATGTAGTACTCCGCATTCACATTTTGGTCAACTTACCCTCACTCCCGAGACCCAGAAGGTCCCTCACTGGGTTCCTCACATGGGTGGGAATGTTGTCTCCTCCAATGGGAATTTATTTACATGCCCAAGAACTCAGCCAGCTCAGTATCATATGGGAAAGGGTCGCCAATGACACAGCTAGTGCCTTAACTGAAATTAACGCAGAGTTACTTGCAGTTAGGACTGTGGCCCTCCAGACTAATTTGGCCCTGGACTTCCTGCTAACCAAGGAGGGTGGTACCTGTGCTATTGGTGGGACAGAGTGCTGGACCTACATCCCTGACGGTCCACTAACATCGCTGACCTCTCTAAACACATCACAATGGAAATCCAGACACTTCAAATTATTGACAATGGGTTTAGCAATGGCAAGGAGGGGTGGCCATTAGTGGGCATTCTTGGAGGACTGGGAGGCCTGCTGATACATATTGGAATTACAATACTAATTGTAATCGCCTGCATTCTAGTACTCCAGTGCTTATGGTCACTGTTGTCTGAGTGTTTTCGTTCTAGGCTCTGAGGGGACCAGGTTGATCATCAAATGATGAAAGGAGGAAATGAGGATGTTTGAAAGCCACAAAGGGATCAGTTCCTTTTTTCACTTGTTTTCATGGCATACTGGAGACTCAAGGGTTAAACATTCCACTGCTAAAAGGACTCACTGTAGTATCTGACAGAATGAGACAGGACATCTCAGCAGGGGAGGGGGGAGAGGGCTGACTCTCAGAGAACTAATTTCTCTGGAGCCATACACTGTGGATTTCACTTGCAGCCTCAGACAAAGGTATTTGTCCTCCCCGGACAAGACTGATAGACAACCCTAGTAACTGCCTCCTGCTCCCATTATCATGCTTCCCCCTTCCTTTTAACACAGGTTTGTGAATCCCACATTGAGAACAAGCAAAGTCCTTCTGTTTAAATCTCTTCCCATCAATACATGATTATAAAGAATATGATAACTAGTCCCTGTAATCTATCCACTAGTTATCACAGGACACCGACAATCACAGGGGCTTGTAAAATTATAATTGCCCATCTTAAAGAATGTAACAACAATCAACCATGTGACTGAAAGACCTTTTGTATTATTCCTATAAAAAGTACTGCCGTTGTGTGTAGAGCAGGGCTTCGTGGAGAAGTGTCACCACAAGTAGATGCATGACTACTTTTGGGGACATTGAGAATCTCTCATTGACTGCTCGATAATAAATCATCTACTGTTGTACAGAAACTTGTGTCGTATGGATTTGTGGAACAAAGTATACACCAACTCTACCTTTTCCATTGGCACCAGTAGGTCACTGTACCCCCTCCCCCCAAAAAGCACAGCTATACCTCTATTCATAGAGATTGTGCATTCTCTTTCTTGCAATGAATGCTAAGGTTCTAATATGAACCTGAGATGATATTGCATCAAGGAAGACTTAATGCACTATTGATTTTATGCAGTCATCCTCACCTCACTTCTTCCACTTAGAGCTTCACATGTGCTCGGAGGTCCTTCCACATTCGTTAAGGGCACAAGCATTTGTCCCCACTGTGGTTGAGAGAATGGGTCGAAAGTATTTGATCAGTTTTTTTTCTCAGTCCAATGATGGAGATTAATCTTTGGTTGACTTATTCAAACCCATAGCTCTTACATAATGCTACCCTAATTCTTTTAAAAAATTCAATGTAAAATATGGATGTTGCTGATAAGGGCAGAATTTATTGCCCATCTCAAAGTGACTTTGAGAAGATGGCATTGTGAGCTGCATTCTTAAAGTTCCTCAGTGTGTGTGATGTAGGAATACAAAGTTACAAGATTATGATCCAGCACCTATGAAGGACCAGCGATAAAGTTCCAAATCAGGGTGGTGTGTGATTTTGAGGTGAGCTTGCAAGTTGTACAGTTTCTATATGTTAGAGGCTCTTGGCCTTCAAGGTCATAGAAGTCTTGAGTGTGGGAGGTACTCTTAAAAAAAAATTGACAAAAGGCTGCATTGCACCTTTTTGATGGACCCCACTGCTGTCAATCTGTGCTAGGGGGACTAAAAGTTTCAAGTTTCCACTCCATGTATGATTCAGACATGAAAATCTGTTTTTTTTTAAAGAAACTTAATTTAACAAAAAATCTCCGAGGCCAGTGGCAAGCCAGCTCCTCAGGTTGGAGAGCCAGTAGGAGACACTCCAGCACTGATACTTCGATTGGGGTCAAGGTAACCTGGGAAGCAAAGAGCAGCGTTTTTGACATTTAAAAGTGTCATGACTTTAGTTCATGCTTCAGTTCTGAAGAAGCCTTAGCTGTTTTCTCTCCACAGATGTTACCAGATCTACTGAGTTTCTCCAACAACTTCTATTTTCATTTGTTCCAGATCGCCACTATCAATAGTTTTTGTTTTATTTTCTTCCCCGGCACCTTCCAGTGACCTATTGGGAGATGTAGCCTTTTTACCTCTTGTGTTATTTGAGACTCATATTTTAATACTTGTACACCATAGTTAATTTTAGATTTGAAATATTTCTATATTTAACCTTGATGTGAGGCTGAATGGATATTTTTCAATGCATGGAAGTGTTACTGCTTTGTTAGACCCAGCTCAGAGACAATGAATCAGCATGGAAAATCATAGTAATTTGTATAGCATTTTCCCAGTGTCTATAGAAATTGCAAAACATTAAATATGACTGCGCAAAATAGTATACTATTATTAATTAGCCAGAAAAGATCAGAGCTATCAGTGACGACAAATACAAAATGCGATCCATATCTTTTATCTTCCAGGCATTGTTTCTGCAACGATGAGCACCATTTCCTCTAAAATTGTGAGACTTGTTAATCAGAGAGGACTACAGATTGTGATGGAAACACAATGGATTCCTGGATTGTTAAAAACTGAGCAGCATATAAATCACATATAGCATCAAGCTCACGAAGGCTGGGATCAATTTTGATTGTTAAGTAGATCAAAACCATACGTCTGAGGACAAAAATGCTCAGAGACAAGAATCCTGCTGTGAACACACGTTCAAAACTGAATTTTAAACATGATTCAATTCAATGACTTTAGTAGAAAATATGCTATATTAATCACAAATGAGGAGGAAATTAATATACATACAAAGCTTTGCATTTTCTGATTCATGTGTATTCTGTTTAAGATTATTCTGGTGTATAATTTTGCCTTAACATTTTGCCCTTTTTAGAATGTGCTGACTGATGAATCAGTAGACAAATGGTCTTTCTGAAGTGACCAGGAAATAGATTCAAAAAGGTGTGATCAATGATCTATTCTCAGTTAGCTGGTTCATTGAGATTGTCGGTGAGAACACTACAATTTTCTGTAGTTGTCTTGTGCGAGAAGTACAATTTATTCAGCTCTCCTACTCCTCTTTGCTGCTGCTAAATGCAATTGAGTGTGATTACTGGAGAGAATGTTAGCTCAATAATCTTGGTCTCTCATCCTTATCATTATCTGAGTTGTCAATATTTTAGTTTATCCATGGGTTTTCAATTTGATCTTGAATTCAAAGCATAAGAACTGAATGGCTAGTTTCCTTTCTCTACAAATCATTCTTTAATATCCCTCAAACACTGCAAAAATACATTAAAATGATCAAATTATCTCTTGCTTTTTCAGAGATTAATGTCTTTCTGACTGCAGGAAGATCCACCACTGTGATGAGTTAGCTCTCCACTGTGAGTGACAATAAAGTATATTGGGACGAGAAACCAAAACAGAGAATAGGAATAGAAACACAATGGAATAATAAATGAGATGTGTCGTAGAGGAACCTTGGACTCCACAGCTATTGATTCTGGAGGGTAGCAGAACAGATGGAAAAGGTGGTTGAGAAAGTGCAGGATATTTCTGTTATTGGTCACAGCATAGAATAGTAAAACAAAGGGCTTCTGACAGAACAGATGAGCACAAGATAAATAGCTTTAAGCCTTGTGCCTCTTCTTAGGTTTGTTTCAGTTTCATCCTACTGTGCAATTAGATGCTGGAACTGTCTAAAACATTAGCTAAGGCATGGGTAGACTGTTGTGGTAGTCATATTACCAAAAGGATATCTTCATAACAGAGAGGGTACAGAGCAGTGACCAGGGGATGGGGGTGAATATGCTACTTTTTACTTGTGCCAATCTCAGGAGATGGCTCCCAGGATCAGTGGCCTCCATTGTAACACTCAAAACACATGGGAGGAGAGGCAAACCCCCTACACAAAACACCCAGTTAAATATAATCATGGAGGTAGCGTAGGCTGAATGGACAAAATCTTTTAAGGAACTGCTTCGCTAATCACATATAGGTTCTCTCCTAGGCTTCACTTGTGAGCCTATCAGCAGTGCAATGCAGAACCAGCAGGAGAACCAGCAGAAAGGTTCAGAGACAAGATTAGAGTGGTGCTGGAAAAGCACAGCACGTCCAGCAGCATCCGAGGAGCAGGAAAATCGATGTTTCGGGCAAAAACCCTTCATCAGGAAAGGTACAGGGAGATGAGGAGCTGTGACAGAGCTTAGGAAGCAAGGTCATGGCTGAGAGACCACCACACCAAGCGAAAAAGCCAGAGTCACAGCTGCATAACTTGCTGGGACAGCTGGGACAGAGAGAAAGATGGAGGCTACAGGGATCAGCCGAGTAAAAAGACTGCAGGGTTCAGGAGAGTTTGAGATTGGGAGGCTACAGGGGTCAAGGGGTGGAGACTGAGAGTAGTAGACTGCAGGAATCAAAAGGGAGGTGGGGGGAGATTGCGGAGTTTGGGGGTTAGGAGATCGAGAGAGGGTGATTGCAGAGCTCAGTGGAGTGGAAGAGCGGGGGAGGCTTCAGGGATTTGGGGTGAAGAGAAAGTGCAGGAGGATGCAGGAGTCAAGCAGAACAAGAGAGTGTGGGAGGATGTAGGGGCTGAGTATGGAATAGAAGAACATAGTCTCCGGTGATTGGACAAGGAGAAAGAGAGGGAAAGGAGAGAGACAGAGAAAGAAATAAGTTTTGTGAACAACAGAGTGGAAAGGAGTGAGCAGTCTGCAAGGGTTAGCCAGAAAGAAGGGGGAAACTGTACTGTTCAAGGGGGAGTGCAGAAGAGAGAGGGAAACAGCAGGCTCCTCCAGGGACCATAGAGGATGCTGTAAGTGTCATGTGAGCAGGAGAAAATGAGAGAGGGAGAGGTCAGGGTCAGGGTGGGAAAAAAAGAGAGGGAGGAGGCTGCAGTGATGAGGGCACAAGAGAGAAAGGAAGAAGGAGATTGCAAGGAATCAAAGAGGGAAAGCTGCAGAGAAAATGTAGCTAAAAGATGAATGAGAAAAAGAGGGAAGCTGCATGGGTGGTGAATGGAGGTGAGGATGGAAGGAGGACATCAGAAGCTATAAAGGGTGTAGAAGAGGGGAATGCTGTAAAGGGGGTAGAGAGAAGGGGGAAGGAATGGTGGAGGGACTGAAAAAGGTTTCAAGATAAGGGAGAGAACAGAAAGTACGCAAGGTGGGCGAGAGAGGCTGGAGGATACAGAAAGGATGCAAGGAGCACATAGCTGCAAAAGACAGTGGACAATGTCAAACTTCCCAACAAACCAAAGTTACCCAGCTAACTAAGACCCAGGAAAACTGGTACTGTCAAGGCTAATTCATTCCTTACAAATAAATGTTGAATCTTTAGCTTAAAGCTGTTCAGGATCTACAAATGGGGATTTGGGTGGGGGGGTGTATTGGATGGTATTGTAATGAGCATTTCTTCAATGGAAATTTGAAGCTGAGATTGAGTTCTGAGATACAGTTAAAAGAAATGTAACTGCCTGCTTACAATCGCCCAGTTTTGTGCAGATTTGATAGAAATACAGTATCTCTTCCTTCACCAACCTGTGGAAGGTGTTTCTAAGGGTGTTTCCTCATGTAGGGGGAAAAGAAATACTCATAATTTATGCTTTTCATTTTGCACTAATTTAAAATCCCATGTTTAATCCTTTCATTGTGTTTTGCAACTTTATATTCACAGAAGGTTTAAAATTAATGAGGATGTTCATAAATTCTTCTAATTCTGCTTATGCTTTCGAGACCAAATAGCCCATATGTAAACGCTGGTGCTGGTATGATGCGACTGCAAAATTTAATGAATAAATTAATGAGAATGAAAAGCTAGCACCTGAAAAGTAGCCCCTGAGAAACTTTCACAAAGTGTTCTATAAAGGAAAGGAATATTTTGACTGGTATTCCCAATTCTGATGGATATGAAGGGGAGGTATGTAGAGTGGTGACAGGGACAAAAATAGTGAAGCAGGAGAAACACAAGCCCCAGAACTTTACATTCTGGTGTAAAGGTGATGTCCAAGGATGGTGCCAGCACTGGAATATTTCAACTATGACAAAAGACTGGATCGACTTACAGTTGCTTCCTTTGACACAGGAGAGGAGGAGGTTTAAACAAGATCGATCTGTTTTTGTGTTTGCTGTGACTCAGTTAGCTGCTCTGTTTTCTCTGTGTCGCAAGATTTATGGTAAAGTCCAATGGCAGGACTTGAACATAAAACTAAAGACAAACACTTTAGTGCACCAGTGAGATTGCGCACTGTTGAAAACACTGCCTTTCATATGAAATGCTGAATTGAGCTCCATTACCTGCCCAGGTAGATTAGATTAGATTCCCTACAGTATGGAAACAGGCCCTTCGGCCCAACCAGTCCACACCGACCCTCCGAAGAGCAACCCACCCAGACCCATTCCCCTGACTAACCCACCTAACACTACGGGCAATTTAGAATGGCCAATTCACCTGACCTGTACATCTTTGGACTGTGGGAGGAAACCAGAGCACCCGGAGGAAACCCACGCAGACACAGGGAGAATGTGCAAACTCCACACAGACAGTTGCCCAAGGCAGGAATTGAACCCTGGCGCTGTGAGGCAGCAGTGCTAAACACTGAGCCACCGTGCTGCACTAAATAGTAGATGTAAAAACTTTTGTGAGACTGCTTCAAAGAAGAGCAGGGAGGGAATTAACCCTCATGTCACTGCCTAAATTGATCATGTAACAAGACAAATGATCAATTAATTCTGACTCTTGTGTTCATGGAAATTTTAGGAGTAAACTATGAAAAGTAAAACTGTCACTGATAAACACCATGGTTGGTAAAGAGATTGTCTCAAATTTGTGTCAAAGAAATTGAACGATCAAATAACAGGAAGCTTGAAATATAAGTGCTAAGAAGTTGACGACAAGCATATGCTCCAAATAACATTTCAGCCAAATATGATGATTATTAATGACTTGAATAAGTAATTATGACAAAAAAAAAACAAATGAGTGTTGAAAACAAGCCTCAGGTCACAGAAAGTTAAACCAAACAAAATAAAACAAATTTTGTAATCTCACTTTAATTTTCAAGTTTCTCATTTATATCATTGACTACATTTTTTCTCCACAATGAATATATTCTTTTCAAATGTTTAACCTAAGGAAGTAAATAAACAAAAAGACAAAATGACCTAGAGATTACCATTGAGGGTATATAAGCAGAGGAAAACTTGAGACTGGAGGCCTGTGACCAGTAGTGTGCCGCAAGGATCAGTGCTGGATCCACTGCTTTTTGTCATTTACATAAATGATTTGGATGTAAACATAGGAGGTACAGTTAGTAAGTTTGCAGATGACACCAATATTGAGGTGGACAGCGAAGAAGATTCCTCAGTGTACAACATGATCTTGATCTGATGGGCAAATAGGCTGAGGAGTGGCAGATGGAGTTTAATATAGATAAATGCAAGGTGTTGCATTTTGGAAAGACAAATCAGGGCAGGACTTATACACTTAATGGTAAGGTCTCAGGGAGTGTTGCTGAACAAAGACCTTGGCGTGCAGGTTCATAACTCCTTGAAAGTGGGGTCGCAGGTAGATAGGATAGTGAAGAAGGTGTTTGGTATGCTTTCCTTCTTGGTCAGTGCATTGAGTAAAGGAGTTGGATGGTCATGTTGCAGCTTTTGGGGTTAGTTGTTAGGTTACTTTTGGAATACTGTGTCCAATTCTGGTCTCCTTCCTATAGGGAGGATGTTGTGAAACTTGAAGAGTTCAGAAAAGATTTCCAAGGATGTTTGGTTGGAGGGTTTGATCTAAATGGAGAGGCTGAATAGGCTGGACTGTTTTCCCTGGAGAGTCAGAGGCTGAGGGGTGACATTTATAGAGGTTTATAAAATCATGAGGGGCATGGATAGGGTAAATAGATAAGGGGTGGTGGAGTCCATAACTGGAGGCCATAGTTTAGGGTGAGAGGGAAAATATTTAATAGGCACCTAAGGGGCAACTTTCTCATGCAGAGGGTGGTACGTGTATGGAATGAATTGCCAGAGGAAGTGGTGGAGGCTGGTACAATTACAACATTTAAAAGGCACCTGGATAGGTATATGAATAGGAAGGGTTCAGAGGGATACAGAAAAATGCTGGCAAATGGGACTAGATTAACCTAGGATATCTGGTCAGCATAGCTAAGTTTGACCAAAGGATATGTTTCTATGTCGTACATCTCTATGACTCTGAGTTCATATTATTTTGTTTTGTTTGCCTTCTTAGCTGATGGATTAATTCATTAAAAAAAACATTCAAGCTAAGAAAAACATGGAATGCAAATTTCAGTCATATAAAAGTAACAATTATGACATCCAAATTGCAAACAAAGTAAGTGAACCAAACACAAATACATTTCTTCAGGAATGTTTTGTTGGAGCGACATAAACAAACTTAGCAATGAGCAACTTTTGCATGAATTAGCCTTGAATTTGCACAGAAGTTCAATTGTTATGCAGGATTGCACCTTGCAATGGTCTCTCGTTCTGACACCCATCACATATTCAGCATCAGGAAGATGACATTTAATTTACATCTGCCTGGCAGGTATCCACGCCACTGTTTTGGAAACCTGGCAGCCCACAGTGAAGAGAAACAATTCCACTCCACTTCACACTGAGAGAAACAAAACAATTTGATGTTTGCTTTGGCCTCATTGAAAACAAGGTGGCTCACAATGGTTTTTTTTTTGGAAATAATTCTACTTTATATCCAGCTGCTACCCTTGCCTGAATCTACTTCTTCCACGGAGATGGCTACAGTGAACCAGAATGGCACATTTGTACCACTTTACAAGCTTAACGTTTTCACATATGGCCAAGGGATTGAGAATTAGCAGGAGCAACACTGGGCACTTCTGAAGGGGGAAGTCATGTTTCAGATCATTGAAAGTAACAATTACAATGACTGATCTGCTGGGTTTTTGCTTATTTATTCACATCATATCAGCATTGCTGGCAAGGCGAACATTTTTTGCCCATGCTTAGTTGTTCTTGAGAAGGGAAATTATACATTGGGAAAGCTTTTTAATTGGGGGGAACATACAGGAAGGAAAAAGAGACCTGAGCAGTTAGTCAAATATTGAAGCAAGTGTGGGCAAGAAAGTGGCCTGAGCATTTCAGGGAACAATATGTATAATCACAAAAACAATTATAAAAAACAATCATCTCATGAAAGGGCGAAGGCCCTGTTTAGTAATTTCCTGCACAGTTCAGGGAAAGCAATGAAATTATCCAATTGTTATTCTATATTGTCGCATTTTCCAAAGAAAAATCAAGCAGGTAGTAATCTTGCCTCACTCAAGGAATTTTTATTCTGTCTTGTGAAAAATTAGTAAAGTGCATGAGAGAGCAAAAAAACACATTATCCAAAAACTGAATAGAATGACTGGAGCAAAATGAGATCTACAAGTTTTATTGATCACAAATATACCAGAGAATGGTAAGAGGACATTATCGTCTGGAATCTAGCAAACCCATGAGCCAGTTCATGCATGGACTGAATGTTTCCATTTTCAGGCAATCTGGGTTTTTCAAGTGAGATTCATGGTGTCTGGTCTGCCATGACCACAACAACGTTTCACACATAATCTACCTTCAGTAGTAATGCATCCAGGCTCCACAGTGCTCCTGGAATTGTGCAGCAAGACAGGAGGACTTGCCTCTCTCAGGACTTTGTGTTGTTTATGCAACTGTTGCTGCTTTTAAAACCTAGTTTCAAAACACATCAGATGTTGCAAGCCCAGAACTGACCCCATGCTGTGATGCTTGAGTCTCTATATTCAGGCCACAGCCCACAAAAGGAAGTTAGTTCACTACTTCACTGCTATGGATTCACAGTTGCTGGTGGACAGGGTGATGGAGGACAGAGCAGGCCATTCCATTTGACCCAAGCAGCCCAAACCAGGCTAGTCCCTCAGGTCAGTTGTTGTCATGGGTGAAATGTAACCCTGAACAGTGCAGAAAGAAGCTTCATCATCTTGAAAACGAATGGGTAAATGTCACCATCTCCTCTCTGCTATCTCACACTCACAGGGTCACCACTTACTTTAATTCAACAACTGCACAGGACTCTCACCAACATGCATATACTACAACCCTCATGAGCGCATGCAACATGTCCATTCAATATTTCTCACCCATCTCATCCTCCCAAATCCTGCCATCTCTGCTTCCACCTCACCACCAACTCTCCTGCCCCTGCAACACTACTATTGCCTCTGCCAACCCCTTCCATTATACTCAGTCGCTCTCCTTGTCTCGCTGCAGGAATCAAAAAAGTATCCCTCGATTGAGCCCAAAGAGCAAAGACCAGCAGCGATGAGGACAGTGACGAATATAAGAATTCTCACATCATATGAGGAAAATACTTCTGGAGCTGGCAGGAGAAGATTGCTCACATGGGATTGGGAGATGTAAGGGGCACCAACCCATTGAGCTTTGTGACAATTATACCTGAGCTACTATTCTCTTAGGCACAAGTGGCACCAACGACACTCTGCCCTGAGGAGGCTAATGCCAAAGACCCTCCACTTTACTTCCACCTCTGAAGAGGAAGCCAGTCAACCTTCAGAGGATGTATTAGGAAGACTTTCACATACTCTCTCCATTAGCACAGATACATCCCATCCCCTGTGGCCACTCGATCTAGATTAGACTCAGGAGCATGCTATGATAAGCACATCGTTGACAAATCTCTCCTGCTGGTCAAGGAACAAACTCCCAGATTTCTGATACTCGGGGGAGGTGTTGGGGAGTAGTGGGGACTGTCAGAGGCCTGGCACCTCCTTAGCCCCAGGGAGAAGACAACCCCATGGTCCCTGCCCTTGATGACTTTGTCAAAATGCACAATGAGGCTAAGGAACAGCAGGTAGAGACAGCAGGGAACCTGGATTGAAGGATGGAGAAGGCCACCAACATTAGTAACATAATGCTAGCTCTGGCATGCATGCATCTGGCCCAGCATACTCACTGTCTGTTGGATATGTGCACTCCCTACACTCCATCACTGTAGATGTAGGCATTCAGCATCAAAGGCAAGGTGAGGGGGAAATGAGGGACCTTGATCTCCCTTCAGATGTCCTTTCCTATCAAGAAGAAAGACATGGTGCCATCAGGCATTGATAGAGAAAAAGCGCCACACATTGGACTCCCAGACACTTCCTGTAAGGGTTATCCCCATGTCTGGCTAAGAAGGATGACTGTGTGTATTTGAGAAGATTCCCTTTTTGCCTCCAGAAGTGCTCTGAGGATTGTGACCCTGTGCAGATAATACATGGGAATGTCAGAAAAATAACACCAGTTTATTGAAGGAATTTCTGAGGTCTCACAAGGAAGTCTCGCACAGTGTGATGTGAGGTTTCCCAAGGAGGTAATTGCCATGCCACAACAGGAACACTGACAGTAGTGACCCCATCTAGTTGCACAGTGGACAAGTGAATTTTTAATGGTATGTTACAACTAGACTAATGGGCCAATAAGATCATGACTGGCACAACAGTAATATCTGGATTGAGTGCACTTGATCTGCAGGATTGATGATATCACTTTAAAAATCTGTAATACCTCAGAGATGAGTCTAGATTCAGAAAACTTGTCAAATTTAAAGGATTCCTTTTAAAAATAACAACTGTACCCTGAAATGAAATTATCCATGCTTGATCTCTACTTTTGTCCAAAAATTATCATTTTTCTGTAGTTGAGACAGCCTACAATTGCTGCAACAGAATCAACTGTTTACAGAAAATGCAATAATTTGCTGCACCCGATTAGTATAATATAATTAGTATATATATAAGTATATATATAATTAGGAGGCAGGCCTTCAGAGTCTATGATAAAAGAGGAAGGGGGAGAAAAACTGTAATACTAGATTTGATGGTCTTGATTCTACTCTGTTCAAAACTAAACTAACATATCAAGAATAGTTTCAGCATCAATTATTAAAGAATTTCAATGTTTATTCTGGTTTGTGTCTCTAATAATAGAGTGCGGCTGAAATAGGTTGTGAGAAAGACTGAGATCTCATAAACGGGTTTCTGAGGACACAGAGATAAAATCCCCATGATTGGAAATGAGAGCTCAGCATGCTCAGCTCAGTGACTGTAAAATCAGGAATTCACAAACTAGTCAGCTTCACACTCATTATATGTGCTGCATAAAATCTCATGCCTAATTTCTCTTCTCTAAGGTTTGCTGCCACATAGACTACAAATGCTAACATTCCCACCAAATGAAGCAATTAGGATGCAGCACTTGATTTCCATGTGAAATGGGTCTTAAAGGTCAGCAATGTTACTACCTTTATGGATGGAAACACAAAAGGCACAAGGTCATTGCAGCCAGGAGATTCAATCACATGCCCAGACATGGACTGGCAAGGGGCAAAGCAAGTTTAGCACCTGCCTATTCATGTCATCCAACGCAGAACCTTACATTCATGCTGGCATCTTACGGAAATCAGGTGTGGCACTTGCCATGGTGACAGAGGGGTGACATTTTGCCACTCTACTGAGTCCAGCTCCATTTAAGTGAAATGTTTTGATTCAGAAAAGGTGGTTGGGAGATGTTCTCTGATGCCCCACTGGAGACCATGTTTGATGTGTTGGACAAGAACATAAGAAATAGTAGCAGGAGAAGGACATTTGGCTCCTCAAGCCTGCTCCACCATTTTGTATGATCATGGCTGATCTGGCCCAGTACTCAACTCCTCTTTCACGCCAGCTCCTCATAGCCCTCAACTCCTTGCTATTTCAAAAATCTATCTACCTCCTCTTTAAAACACCAACCTCCACAACTCTTTGGGATCAAGAATTCTAGACATTCACTACCTTCCGAAAGAACAAATTTCTTCATGTCTCAGTTATAAGTAAGTGTCCAGTCATTCTTCAGCCATGTCCCTTAGTTCGAGATAGTCCTGACTCAATATCTACCTTAAAAAGCACCCTCAGAATGTTGTATGTTTCAATAAGATCATCCCTCATTCTTCTAATCTGATTTGAGTAAAGGCCCAATCTGCCTATCTATCCTTGATAAACCATCCCTTCATCTCAGGAATCAGCCTAGCAAGGAAAAGAAGGGCAAGGGAATGCACAATGAATGGTAGGACCCTGGAAAGCAGCAAGGGTCTGAAGGATCTTGGTATATACTAGTCACTTAAAGTTTTAGGAGAGGTTGATAAGTTGGTTAAGTAGACATATCGGATAACTACCTTTATGAGCTGAGGCATAGAGTTTAATTGCAGGAGGTTACTCTGGAACTGTATAAAATGTTGATTAGGTTGCAACTAGAGTATTGTGTGCAGTTCTGAAATTTACATTGCAGGAAGGGTGTGACAGAACTGGAGAGGGTGCAGGGTGAATTGAAGGGAATTGGGAGAAAATCGGAACAGGGTATTCAGTTGAAGAAGGTCTGCTCCTCTTTCTGACAGGATTTTCATTTGATTTTTTTTCTTGCTCACCACTGTGATTTTCATCTTTCCTCATATGGTTAACAAGGTGTTTGCAAGAGTTGTTTTCATAGTCACATCTCATTTCCAGTGATTGCCTTCGGCTCTGACCGAGCCCATCAGTTCTGAAGAAGGACTCGAAATGTTTTCTCTCCACAGATGCTGTCAAACCTGCGGAGTTTCTCCAGCAGTTCTTGTTTTTGTCTTTTCACACCTGACTGAGTTGACTTTCCAAAGAGTGTTAACTTCAGTTTGAACCAGTTTCATTTATTTGATTTTTGATTTGACCAAGCTTGTGTATCGGCAGATGATTGCTGTCATCATTTTATGGCAGTTTTTTAACTCTTTTAAAAAGTATTTCAGTTTATGAAAGTCTCAGGTATTAAGATCAGACAATGGAATTTGAAAATCAATCACTCATTTCTCATCACCCTCATGACAATATTTGAAATAAAGTGAAGGCAAGACACAGAGGATTGAATTGAAGGAAAGCATTTGCATCATGGCATTGAAGAAGCTGCTGATAAAGATTGCAAAAACCCAGATGCAACTGCGGATGCTGGAATCTATACGGAAAACAACAAATGCTGGAGATTATAACTCTGATGAAGAGTCATCTAGACTCAAAACATTAGCTTTCTCTCTCTCCATGGATGCTGCCTCAACCTGCTGTCATCTCCAACATTTGTTGTTTTTATTTCAGGATTACAAAAGCGTTGTTTTACTGAAGATACTCAGGGTAATTCATATCAAGCACTCTGATGAACTGCTCGTTGGGATCTCAGGGCACTGTTGATTGCTGCTGCTCTTCTTTGTTCTCGTCATGCAGCTTCTGTCCTTTCAAGAACAGTGTTTCAAGATGGCAGCTCACCACCACCATCTCAAGGGTGAAGCCACATTCCACAAGAAAATAAAAACAAATTCTGCTCCTGAATCACTGTTTAAGCTTATTACTGCCTGGGTGGCTAACTCACTAGCAAAGCTGTATAGCATGCAATGCATGACGCTAATCTATGCAGTTGTGTCCACCTTTCAACAAAAGTCATGAGCCAAGTCTTAAAGCAATAATCCTTGTCACTACATAGTCAGCTGATAACCTGATAAATTGATTTGAATAAAGATGGAACAGAGGAGTCATGCAGGATAAACGAATCATGAATGTTGCCAGGAAACTGAGTACAGACTTGATTTATGCATTCCCTGTGGTTTCAAACAACCTGGTAGTTGAATGAGTCAATTCTTTTCTACTCAGAAAGATGCAAAGATAGCAATGCAAAGCAAGAAAATAGATGTGGATTCCTTCTGTGGCATGTTGTACCTTGGGAAAGCCACATGAAGGTGAAGATTAATGCTCACTTATTAAGACCATAAGACCATAAGACATAGGAGCGGAAGTAAGGCCATTCGGCCCATCGAGTCCACTCCGCCATTCAATCATGGCTAATGGGCATTTCAACTCCACTTACCCGCATTCTCCCTGTAGCCCTTAATTCCTTGTGACATCAAGAATTTATCAATTTCTGCCTTGAAGACATTTAGCGTCCCAGCCTCCACTGCACTCTGTGGCAATTAATTCCACAGGCCCACCACTCTCTAGCTGAAGAAATGTCTCTGCATTTCTGTTCTGAATTTACCCCCTCTAATTCTAAGGCTGTGTCCACAGGTCTTAGTCTCTTCGCCTAACGGAAACAATTTCCTAGCGTCCACCCTCTCCAAGCCATGTATTATCTTGTAAGTTTCTATTAGCTCTCCCCTTAATCTTCTAAACTCCAATGAATACAATCCCAGGATCTTCAGCCGTTCCTCATATGTTAGACCTACCATTCCAGGGATCATCCGTGTGAATCTCCGCTGGACACGCTCCAGTGCCAGTATGTCCTTCCTTAGGTGTGGGGACCAAAACTGGACACAGTACTCCAAATGGGGCCTAACCAGAGCTTTATAAAGTCTCAGTAGCACAATGGTGCTTTTATATTCCAACCCTCTTGAGATAATTGACAACATTGCATTCGCTTTCTTAATCACGGACTCAACCTGCATGTTTAACTTTCGAGAATCCTCAACTAGCATTCCCAGATCCCTCTGTACTTTGGCTTTATGAATTTTCTCACCGTTTAGAAAGTAGTCCATGCTTGTATTCTTTTTTCCAAAGTGCAAGATCTCGCATTTGCTCACATTGAATTCCATCAGCCATTTCCTGGACCACTCTTCCAAACTGTCTAGATCCTTCTGCAGCCTCCCCACTTCCTCAGTACTACCTGCCTGTCCACCTAACTTTGTATCATCGGCAAACTTCGCTAGAATGCCTCCCAGTCCCTTCATCCAGATCATTAATATATAACGTGAACAGCTGCGGCCCCAACACTGAACCCTGCGGGACACCGCTTGTCACCGGCTGCCATTCCGAAAAAGAATCTTTTATCCCAACTCTCTGCCTTCTGTCAGACAGCCGATCCTCAATCCATACCAGTAGCTCACCTCGAACACCATGGGCCCTCACCTTGCTCAGCAGCCTCCCATGTGGCACCTTATCAAAGGCCTTTTGGAAGTCTAGGTACATAACATCCACTGGGTTTCCCTGGTCTAACCTACTTGTCACCTCTTCAAAGAACTCCAATAGGCTTGTCAGGCATGACCTCCCCTTACTAAATCCATGTTGGCTTATTCGAATCCGACCCTGCTCTTCCAAGAATTTAGAAACCTCATCCTTAATGATGGATTCTATAATTTTACCAACAACCGAGGTTAGGCTAATTGGCCTATAATTTTCCATCTTTTGCCTTGATCCTTTCTTGAACAAGGGGGTTACAACAGCGATCTTCCAATCATCTGGGACTTTCCCTGACTCCAGTGACTTTTGAAAGATCTCAACCAACGCCTCCGCTATTTCCTCAGCCACCTCCCTCAGAACTCTAGGATGGAGCCCATCAGGGCCAGGAGATTTATCAATTTTAAGACCTTTTAGCTTTTCTAGCACTATCTCTTTCGTAATGGCAACCATACTCAACTCAGCCCCCTGACTCCCTTTAATTGTTGGGATATTACTCATGTCTTCCACTGTGAAGACTGATGTAAAGTACTTATTAAGTTCTCCTGCTATTTCCTTATCTCCCATCACTAGGCTTCCAGCATCAGTTTGAAGTGACCCAATGTCTACTCTTGCCTGTCGTTTGTTTCTTATGTATTGAAAGAATATTTTACTATCATTTCTAATATTACTGGCTAGCCTACCTTCATATTTGATCCTCTCCTTCCTTATTTCTCTCTTTGTTATCCTCTGTTTGTTTTTGTAGCCTTCCCAATCTTCTGATTTCCCAGTGCTCTTGGCCAATTTATAGGATCTCTCTTTTTCTTTGATTGATTTCTTGACTTCCTTTGTCAGCCATGGCTGTCTAATCCCTCCCCAGATAATCTTTCTCTTCTTGGTGATGAACCTCTGTACAGTGTCCTCAATTTTACCCACAAACTCCCGCCATTTTTGCTCTACTGTCTTCCCTGCTAGGCTCTGCTTCCAGTCGACTTTCGTCAGTTCCTCTCTCATGCCCTCATAATTACCTTTATTTAACTGTATCACCATTACGTCCGATTTTGCCTTCTCTCTTTCAAACTGCAGACTGAACTCTACCATATTATGATCGCTGCTTCCTAAGTGTTCCCCTACTTTAAGATTTTTATAAAGTCTGGTTCATTACATAGCACTAGATCCAGAATAGCCTGCTCCCTTGTGGGCTCCATGACAAGCTGTTCCAAAAAGCCATCCTGTTAGCTCTGCACTGTCCGCTGAGGTGACCTCACTGCTCGAGGTGACAACAGTGAAAAAAAAAGTTCAATGTTGCTGATAACGTCTAGTTGCAATCCTGAAGGAGCCTGCTGCACAAACATTAAAAGCCACATCAACTTTAACAGCCACGACCAGTGCTACCTGTAACAAGATTAAAGCCAAATTGCATCTATAACTTCTTTATGAAGTAAATACTGAGACAACAAAATCCAGGTGGATGGACTGTTCAATGAAGACTCAAAATGAGTATGACTTAGTATGAAGTGCAATCCTCTTCCTTCCAGCAGGTCCTCTTGTCTCTCTGTCTTCTTTGCTGCTTCTGCTCCTCTGTCAATATCAAAGGCATCCCTACCCAATCACACATGAATGGAGTGAAATTGTTCAGAGCCAAGTAAAGCCAGTAGAGCTTCAGCAGAAGCGTTTTGTTATGAGTCAGAACTTTTTTTCTAAGTCACATGACAAGCAAAAATACACCAAACTTTTAAAAAGCAACTCAACAATTAACTTAGAATCAGCAACTGAGCCCTTTAAGCCGTGCTGTTGCGTGGGGCTTTGTTTCCTGTGAACACAACAAGCTGATGTGTAAATTAACCAAAAGGAATTTTTTTTTAGTGACAAGTTAGACACTGTGGAGACTAATAACATAAACCATGTTACAACAAATGATTAATTATTTTAACCAGGATTTAATATACTTAGGTGCCTGTGGAGCAGTACAATCTTTTGTGAGAAAAAGCACACTTTCAGTTCCACACATCATATTCATGATCAACACTGAGTCATGACAGAGAGAAATACAAATTCTCAGCCTGGGATTCCTATTAGGCTTGCAAATATTAAATTGCAAAGAGTAGCATATAGGAGTAGGAGTGTGTACCTGTTATTGGACCTATTTTTATTAGTCCTGCGAGTTAAATGACCAGACAGAACATTGACTGAATAAAAGTTCATATCTTTGTTTGATGGGAATCTCTTTGATGGAGCTATATGTTTTAAATAAAGAAATAATTCAAATTCAATGTATTTAAGCTGTTGATTTAATATCTGGGCATTAAATTTTATTTTTTTGTTGTTGTTCAGAATCTCATTTCAAAAGACCTAACAATTAGTTCTACTTAGTTACTACTGTTAATCTCCCTCATTTCCCATTAACCTTATTTGCCCTATTTCTGTTCACCCAACAGTAGCACTCTACATTCAATGCAAAATGCATTTGCTTTTCTAAAAGTAAATGACAATGTTTTTCCAAGATGTATTAATGATTGTGGCTAGAAATAATTTAAACCAGTATTTGGTTGAGGCAGTATGATGATGATCTATGTCTGTTAAAAAAAAATTCTTGTGTTTCAATTTCATCACAAATTGACATTTCTAAGGTGGAAAATATAACACCACACCTTGGCAGGTTTCATGAAATCCTTGCAATGATGGATGTCAAAAAGATATCTTGAACATAGTGACTTGCCTGTCAGCGTCTCTGCGAACATCAGTCTCAGAGGTGACAATCCTAGAGGAGAGAAGTGGAGTGCTATTCTCAACAGAGCTCATGCTAATCCACGATTTAAAGCAAGATTGCTGCTGAATTGAAGATGGGACACTTTGAGAACAGAGTGTGCAGATAGGCATGTACAACCAGTGTCAACCTTGGCTCTTCCAGATTGAGAATGAACAAAACCCCACCACATAAACCATAATTGTAAGAGAATTAATCCAGCCATCGGAGCAGAAAGTTCTATGTCCATATATATGTTTTGGCTTCCCTTAAGCTTCCTTTGATCTTGTGTTTTATTCTACAGTTCATCACATACTCAATGGACCTTGAAAACAGGAAGAGCTCTCCCTTAAGGTTTGGAGTGACAAAGCTAAAGTAATATTACTACAAACAAGTCAAAATGCCTCTCAGTTGAGCACACACACTTTACATACTAGGTTAACTGACCTTTATACCGCTGTACAGCTGTGTCTTCAGGATATTCCCTGACTGGTCAATACTTGGTAACTACAAAGCTAGAGAAAAAAAAATTAAGGGCTTTCAGATCACCTGAGGAGGTTTCAGTTTAATTTAAATCCAACAAACTGCTTGGCTGTGTCGAATTTTACCACAGCAGCTAAAACTGGTCATAACAATCTAAAACAATCAACAACTTTCTTAAAAATGTTAAAACAATCCAACATCCTGCCCTAAATCTGCAACTTTGCCAAAAACCCTAATCAATTCTTCCTTTCTTTATCTCTGCATTGTGTCAATGGAGTCTCAAAATAAATTTTGAGTTATATGTTATATTGTTTACAGACAACCAGGTTAATAAACTGAGTTCTAAGCATTACCTCTGAACACCTTCTGAGGCTTGGGAACCTCGAAAAATATTAAAATTTAGGTGTCATCTGCAGCAAACATTTTATTAACTAGCACTTATGGGACCAGGAGTGTACCAGTTGACCAAATATCTGGCTTGATCAAGAGGCCCACACAATCAATGTAAAAATACACACAAAGTATTAGAAATGTAGTGCAGGGAGCATACACACCACTGTTATACCTTATAACAAAATGTATAACAAAATTAAATACTGAGAAATAGCAAAAGAGGATTCTCTTCGATTATGTTTGAACAAATTACAAGTGCTTTCAGCAGATCACAGCAGGAAATTGGATGGTACAGCTTCAGGTTTCACACTGTTCTTTGCTCCCTTCTTGCAATAACAGTTAGTCTTTGCAATTACAAGAATACATGTGATCATCTGTTATCCTGCACCTGCCAAAATTCCAACGGTCCAAAGGCAATATAATTTGCAGAACAGTGGTTTTAGCAAAATACTAAGATTCTTTTTAACAGCTGCAATGTGCAATGCTCTAAATTATGACATAACCTCATAATTATGCCTTATAATGTTTAAAAGGAATGGAAATTGAACTAAACAGGTTTTGATTGATAGACTGATTACCAATGACCTTCCCTTCGTCACAAGGTCAGAAGAGGGGATGTTCATCGATGGTGCAATCATTCTGACTCTTCAGGTACAAAAGCAGTCCATTTCAAATGTACTGAACAATAGCCAGGCTTGGACTGACAAGTGGCAAATGACATTCATGCCACACAAATGCCAAGATAGGACAATCATGAATATGAGACAGTCTAACTACCATTCCTTGACATTCAATGCTGTTGCCATCACTAAATCACCCACAATCAACATCCTGAGGTTACCTTTGAGCAGAGCAACTGGACTCACCACAAAAACACAGTGGTTACAAGAACAGGTCAAAGGCTAGGAATACTGTGGCAAGTAACTCACCTTCTGATTTCCAAAAGCCTGTCCACAATCTACAAAACATAAGACAGGAGAATAATGGAGTGCAACCCCAACAATACTCATGAACCTTGACACCATCTAGGATAAAGCAGCCACTTGATTGGCACCACATCTATAAGCATCCATTCCCTCCACCACCCATGTTCAGTAGAAAATGTGTGTACAGTCTCCAAGATGGACTACAGAAGTTCACCAAAGGTCCTCAGACAGCACCCTTCAAAATCACAATCACTTCCATCAAGAAGGACAAGGACAGCTGATATGTGGAAACAGCACCATTTTCAAGTTTCCCTCCAAGCCACTCACCATTCTAACTTGGAAATATATCACCATTCCTTCACGGTCACGGATTCAAAACCCTGGAATTGCCTTCCTTTTGGCATTGTGGGTTAACCCACAGCAGGTGGACTGTAACAGTTAAAGAAGGCAGCTCACCACTACCTTCTCCAGGGCAATTAGGAACAGACAATAAATGCTGGCCAGCCAGTGATGCCCACATCCTAAAATGAATAAAAAACAAAAAAGAAAAAAAACTGCCAAGGAGTTACAAATAGACATCGAGGGACAGAGTGAAAGTTGGGTGATTAGTTGGAGATGAAGGGATGTGGTGGAGAAGGCACAAAAGGGCAAGAAAGATGAGGGATGTGTGTGACACCTTCCTTACACTGTGGAGTTTCACCAGCAGCAGGGAAGGTGATGCAGATGTTAATGGCCATTTAAAAGCTTCCACTTTCAGCCATTGGCGTCTCACCAGCGGAACTCTGGGTTTGTGGGAAGAACCTAGTAGCTTCCCTCAAAGGCATAGGTAGGGAGCCTCCTGATAAGGTACTTTCTGTCCCACAGAGGAGACCCCTAGAGGCAAGAGTGACCCTTCCAGAAACATGCCCTTACCAACTCTCAAAGCCCCCCCTCCACACTCTATTTCAAGGTCTATCTCATTGGCTGCAAGGACTACTGACTCCACATAACCTTCCAGTTAGCTCAGGTATTTGTTTACAGTTGCATCCTAACAGTGGCCACTGTTCCAGTTGGCATTGCTGAACTGAGAAGCTGTCATTCTTTGAATTGGATGGCTGATCTTTGGGGTTGACTCCCGTCTTTTAGAAGGATGAAAGCCCCACTGTTTGGCAACTTTGTTTTGCCTTTATTATTACATAGTCTTTGCCTGAATATCATGGGGATCCCCAAACTACCATAGCAGAATTGCCCCGGGATCTCCTAGCTGAGGATCAGAACCCTATGGTGCCTCATATGTTTAGCCTAATCAACCAGGTTACTCATTGACTTTTGGGGAAAGAATGAGCTGAATTAAGAACACTAGGAGCATTTCTAGCAATGAAATTACATACAGAGGCAATACTATTTTCACGGTTGAATAAATCATTGGTTCAGAATGGAGTTTATCATTTTAATAAATGATGCTAGAAATAGATTTGCAAACCTGATGCGGTAATACTGATCATTTTCATCAAATGTTTATCTCCAGAGTGAGAAAGAGGTGAATGAAGAGAATCAATTTGCAGCTTCTATTTATATAGTACATTGTCAGCAATATTTTTACCCTCAACTGCAGACTGCATTATTTAGCGACTGTTGTCTAGCTAGGAAAATAAAGTGTTAACTAGTACATGACCTATAGGTGCAAACGATGCTGAGCTAAAACTCAGCACAGCAGCTAATACATTGTCGGTGGTCAAGCTGTTATAGCTTCTCTGATACATTTCAATTTTTATTGTACAAATCAGATTGAGCATGTGGAGTAATTGTGGTCAACCCTATTCTATACAACTTCATAAAGAAGGTTAAAGGTAAGTGTGCCCAATATAAGCTCATTTGAAGCAAAGAAAGATTATTACTTGGGTATTAGTAAGACACAATTGGTTGGAACATTTATTTGGCCTCAATTTTCTGCTATAACTTTGGCAGAAGATCAGTAGAAACACCAGAGAAATTCATAAGTCTCCAGAACTTCTGCTAATGATAATGAGAGATCAAAGTACCCTTGTGGAAGGCAGCAATAGCAAGCAGAATTACAATACATGTAATATTTAATGGATTTTAGTGAAAAGTATATCTGCATATATCCATCTTAATAGTGTATACAGCTCATACTTATATAGGTAGTTGATGGAATAACCTGGATATTGTGATTGGTGGAGAAGAGTTCGACTCAGAAAATTGCATGTGAGGACTGAGTGCCCTGGCACGAAGAAAACTGACATTCCACAGTTGATGTATGCAAGATGTATGACACGAAGATTGGTGGAGTAGCAGAAAGCATAAGGGATTGTCAGAGAATATAGGAGGATATAGATAGACTGGAGAGTTGGGTGGAAAAGTGGCAGATGGTTTTCAATCCAGACAAATGTGAGGTGATGCATTTAGGCAAGACTAATTTGAGGGCGAATTATACAATGAACGGAAGAGCTTTGGGAAAAGTTGATGGGCAGAGAGATCTGGGAGTGCAGGTCTATTGTACCCTGAAGATTGTTGCATAGGTGGATAGAGTGGTCAAGAAGGCATATAGTATGCTTACTTTCATTGGACAGGGTATTGAGTATAAGAGCTGGCAAGTCATGTTAAAATTGTACAAGACATTGGTTCGGCCGCATTTAGAATACTGTGTACAGTACTGGTCGCCACATTACTAAAAGGATGTGGATGCTTTGGAGAAGGTGCAGAGAAGGTTTATGAGGATGTTGCCTGGTATGGAAGGTGCTAGCTATGAAGAAAGGTTGAATAGGTTAGGTTTATTTTCATTAGAAAAAAGGAGATTGAGGGGGGACCTGATTACAAAATCATGAAAGGTATAGACAGGATGGATAGAGACAAGCTTTTTCCCAGGGTGAAGGATTCAATAATGAGAGGTCACGTTTTCAAGGTGAGAGGTGGAAAGTTTAAGGGGGATACATGCGGCAAGTACTTCACACAGAGGGTGGTGGATGTTTGGAACGCATTGCCAGCAGGGGTGGTCGAGGCAGGCACGGTAGATTCATTTAAGATGTGCCTGGATAAATGTATGTGTAGGTGGGGAGTAGAGGGATACAGATGCTTAGGAATTGACTGACAGGTTGAGACAGTACATTTGAATCGGCTCAGGCTTGGAGGGCTGAAGGGCCTGTTCCTGGGCTGTAAAGTTTCTTTGCTCTTCTTTGTTCTTTGTTCTAAGATCACTCTGGCTGATTGCTATTTACTCAAGCTCGATGTTGACATGACTACTCCAGGAGATAACAAATTATCTGACCCTGACTGTATTCATGAGTCTAACTATATCTTCTACTGTTACAGAAAGGACACTGAAGACTATTGTGAGCAAGGTGTAGGGTTCACAGTGAGTAACTAGCTCATATAGGTAATACAGCCATCAGTAGCAAGCTTCGAGCACTCAGCTCCTTATAGGTGTTACTTGATGGAAGCTTAGTCAATATCATTTTCCCCTATGCACCAACCCTGTATGCCAGCATCAAAAGTACTTCCTCAATTCTCTCTGTCACATTTTGAGCATATTCCAAATGGAGACAGGCTACTAACCATGAACAACATCAATGTGCATGCTGGAACAGACATTGATTCATGTCTAAAATGCCACATTCATCATGCAGTGAGCAAGATGACATCATCTGATGATGCACTCTAACCATTAGTATAATCACTTTAAACCTCTTACACTAAATTACACTACTTCACACTGTTGCCAGAAACCGACAGCTACCCACCAATGGGGAGAAAATGACGACTGCAGATGCTGGAGATCAGAGTCGAAGAGTGTGCTGCTGGAAAGGCACAGTTATTCCTGACGAGGAGCTTATGCTTTAAACATCAACTCTCCTGCTCCTCGGATGCTGCCTGACCGGCTGTGCCTTTGCAACACCACACTTTTCGACTGCTACCCACCAATGATTAACCAGGAAGTGTTGCTGCTGCTGTTAATGAAGCTTGGAAGTTATTAAGCTCAATCATCTAAGACGCAACAAGGACCAGTTTCACCTCTACTCAGCTGAGATGGCATCTGTTATTGATGCAGAAGACAAATATTACATGAATAAACTTGAGAGATGAAGCTTAGCACCACTTGAATGTAACCAAGGCAGTCATGCAAAAACAAAATAAGGAGATACTGCATAGGTAAACAACAATTCAATTAATACCAAGTCATCCAAAGGGTGACAGTGCAAATTTACAAGAATTGTAATAAAGGGATCAAAAGGTCCCTGCCATCTTGAAGTTGTCCCTGAAAATCTTCACATGATGATATATTCACTGACTGAAATAAGTGGATATCCCATTAGAATGAAGAACACCATGCACTAACTGTGGACTCTAACAACTTTGGTTTGTTTCTGCCTCTCAATGATTAGCCTCCATAGCTCTCAGCAATGGTGCACCATTTGCCATTTGGAGACACTCCATCCAAAAAAGGATGTGTTTGATTTGTACCCATCGAGTTCCATTGATGAAAAGATACAAGAAAGGAGATGAAGCATGCCCTTGACCTCAAAGAAATTTGGAAGAATCTAGTTACCTCTGTGGTGAAGATTTGCCTATTTCTGATGCAATTTCTATTTTGTCACTAAGGAGATATTTGCCTTTCCACAAGATAAAGTTAGCTTTTAATGCTAGCGACTGCACTTAACAAAAATTATCAAGTTAGTATACAATTAAAGAGCATAGATATGCTTCATTCAACAAAGTTAATTGTTTCTTTTCAAGGGCATATGGTGAAACTAACAGTGTAAGTATGAAAGCTCTTGTCTGTTGAATTGATTTCTGTTGATTGCAGTCTGGGAGTCCCACAACAGCATTCCCTTTGGCAAAGCATAAAATCATTGGCAGCAACTTGTGGGTTTCCATGTTATTCCATGCATCTGTAAACTCTAAACATTGTTATCAGTTTCAGAAGAGCACTGATGGTGAAAGCTAACATTTTCATTACCATTACTGTGAATCTGTCCTGGATAATGTCATGCTTTTGAGTATTGTTACTGGAGCTGCACCCATGAAAGTTTGTCTCATGTAAACAAAAAACATATTTACATAGTTTTTGTCTTTTCACATAAAGAACAAAAAATAAAATATAATAAACAGTTATATAAGATAAAAAAGGGCACATATTTTAGATGAGGAAAGACTTTTGAACTGGAGTCACTGCTGAAATGTAGGTGTGAGGGAGCCATTCTGCATACAGCAAATACAACAAACAACAAAGACTGAGTTACAAAGTATTCCATTGTAGTTCTTGGTTGAAGAATAAATATTGGTCGCAATCACTTCTGATCCACTTTAAACAATGCATTAGGGACAATGACCTTAAACTAAGTTATAAACTTAAGCTTCACTGTGAACTACAGTACTACATTAGTAAAGAGATGGAAGGTGCTGTTAACAGTACTATCGAGCAGCACCTGTTTATCAGAATGTGTTTACTGATTCACAGTTTTAATTCTGCCAGAGTCATATAGCTCCTGACCTCATAACAGTCTCAAGATTAGTGTGGTGCTGGAAAAGCACAGCAGGTCAAGCAGCATCCGAGGAGCAGGGAAATCGACGGTTCGGGCAAAAGCCCTTCATCAGGAATGACTCTAAACTCCAGCATCTACAGTACCCACTTCCACCTAGTTGATCATAACAGCCTCAGTTCGAACATGAACGAAACAAATAAATTCCAGAAATGAGATGAGAGTTGCTGCCCTTGACATCAAGACTGCATTTAACCGAGTGTGGCAACAGGAACCGTAGCAAAACTGGAGTCAATAGGAATCAGGGGATAACTTTCCACTGGTTGGAATCAAAACTATCACAAGGAAAGATGGTTGTGGTTGTTGGAGTTCAGTCAGCTTAGTTCTGGGACATCCCTATAGGAGTTTCTCAGTGTAGTATCCTCGACCCAACCATCTTCAACTACTTCATCAACGACCTTCCCTCCATAACAAGGTCCGAATCGGATGATGTTTGCCGATGATTGCACAACATTCAGCACTATCCACGACTCCTCAGATACTGAAGCTGTCCATGTCCAAATGCAGCAAGACCATGGACAACATCATGGTTTGGGCCAACAAGTGCCAAGTAACATTCACATCATATAAATGCCAAACAAATACCATCTCCAATGAGATAAACTCTGACATTTATCCCATGAAATTCAGCAGTGCTACTATTACTTAATTACACATTGCCAACATTAGGGGTTATCATTGACCAGAAACTGAACTGGTCTCACCATAAAATACTGTGGCTACAAAAGCAAGTCAGACAATAGGAACCCTAAAACAACTCGCCAGTAACTAATTTCTTGACTCCCTAAAGCAGTGGGAAGCTCCAACAGCACATCACTCGAGAAGCTTGACACCGTGTGGGGAAAAATGCCATGTAGGGATTGGCACAACAACCACAAACATCCACTTCCTGTACCACCAATGCCCAATAGCAGCTGTACCATCTGCAATATGTACTGCAGAAATTCACCAAGGATCCTTAGACAGCATCTTCCAAACTCACCGTCACTTTCTGCGAGGAAGACAAGGCCAGCCGATTCATTAGAATGTCGTCATTAATACCCGGATTGAGCATATTGCCTTATGAGGAAAGGCTAGATAGGATATGCCTGCATCTCCAGAGTTTAGAAGATTCAGAGGTTACTAAATTGAACCTAAAATACTGAAGAAACTTGACTTGATGGAAGTTGAAAGCATGTTTCCTCTTGAGGGAGAATCTAGAACTAACGGCTATAGTTTAAAAATAAGGGGCGCCCATTTAAAATAGAGTAAAGGAAGCAATATTTCTCTCAGAGGGTTCTGAGTATTTGGAATTCCTTTCATCAAAAGGCAACTGATGCAGAATCTTTAAATATTTTAATAGAGAGGTAGATGAATTCTTGATGATGAAGGGGATATAGATTTTTGGCGATATGTAGGAATGCAGCGTTGAAGTGAAAATCGGATCAGCTGTCACATTACTGAATGGTGCAGGAGGCTCGAAGGGCCAAGTGGTCTATTCTTGTTTCTTGATCATATATTCTTATGTGCCCTCTGCAATTTCCCCTTCAAGCTACTTAACATTCTTATTTTAAAATATATCATCATTTTTTCATTGCAGTTGGGTCAAAATCCTCAACTCCCTGCCTGATGGCATGTGGGTCAACCCACAACACATGGATTATAATGGTTCAAGAAGGCAGCTCACCCCTAACTTCTCAAGGGCAGTCAGGGATGTGGACAATAAATGTTGGCCCAGTCACCACTGATGCCCACATTTTGCGAATGGCTTATAAAAGCAATCTTCTAAATGCTATAGTTTCCTAAACCTGAATTATGTGCTGTGCAGTTCTGGTCCTTCTTATGCTATGAGTAAAACTACACCAACTTGCCCAACTTGCGCTTCAACTTTGCAAGAGCATGGAAATATTTTTGGATCTTGAATTTTCAGAAGACGGACGTATGTTGCTGAAATATTTTGTCCTGCACTCATCAGGCCAAATGTAGAATTCAAATGATCATAGCAATCTTTTCCATAGGAGAAAGGATGTTTGTGAAGAGGCAAGTTTACATTGATTGACTGAATCATTGCCATAGAGATAATAGCAAGGAGCTTTCAGGTCCCTTAACCTCTGGGTAATTTAAAAACTGTTCAAACATATTCCAAGCGTTTGGAAAGATTTTAGATTTTAGACTTTGTTGTTACGTGTCCGCAAGTACAGAAGTACAGGAGTATAGTGGAAAGTGGAAAGTGTCTAATGTCGCCATACATGACACCACCTTAGGTACCAAGGCACCTAGCTACAAAAAAAACCTAGCTACAAAAAAAACAAAGTAGTAAAAGAAACGAGATTTATAAAGCTAAGCACTACTTCATGGAATAGTCAAAAAATAATGAATTAGGTAATAGTTACATTAAACTGTGAAAATAAAGGAACAATTTAAAAGTTCAACAGTTTTTGATGACTCCTCCACTTATCTCACTCAGCTGTCTGCCCTTGACGCTACTGCTGCAGATGCAGTCACTGCGGCGGAAACTGCCACCTCTCCAATCTCCCCGGTGCCTCGGTAAACGTGCCACGGCAGTGTCCAACTGCATACCGAGCTGAGACACTGCCATGAGCCACCGAGAGATCAGCCAACATACCACCAAGAGAACAGGCTGTGAGCCACCAAGAGATCAGGCTGTGAGCCACCAAGAGATCAGGCCAGGACCTGCGAGCAGCCGCCTTGAGACCAGGCAACGCACCACCGAGAGATCAGGCTGTGAGCCACCAAGCGATCAGGTCGGCCTTCTAGGAGCTGCTGAGAGACCAGGCCGAGACGTGTTCGGAGCTGCTGAGAGACCAGGCCGGGATATGTCAGGAAACGCCGAGAGACCAGGCCGAGATGTGCTCGGAGCTGCTGAGAGACCAGGCCGGGATGTACCAGGAGTCACTGAGAAACCAGGCTGAGAGCTGTGACACCACTAACAGACCAGGCCAGGACCTGCCAGGAGCTGCTGAGAGACCAGGATGTGGTTTACCAGGTCAGACACTGCCATGAGCCGCCGTGAGACTAGCCAACATGCCACCAAGTGAACAGGCTGTGAGCCACCAAGAGACCAGACTGGTCCTGTCAGAAGCTGCTGAGAGACCAGCCAACACACCACCAAGAGATCAGGCTGTGAGCTACCAAGAGACCAGGCCAGGCCCTCCAGGAGCCATGAAAGACCAGGTGGAGAACCACAATGCCACTGAGACACCAGGCCAGGACCTGTCAGGAGACGCCAAGAGACCAGGCCGGGACCTGCCAGGAGCTGAATGGCCCCACATCCCCCCGCTCTCCATGTAAAAATGTATGTAATTTCTCTGAAACATAAATGAATCTCATAATAAGCTTGACTGATTATCATAAATTGGTTGTCAGTCCAGCTGTCAGAGATGTTCGGAATTGTTTGGTTCATAAATGGCAACCTGAAAAACCGCAAAAAATGCAAAAGTCGCGCCCACACCTCCCCCCTCACTTCCCTCCAAGGCCCCAAGGGATCCTTCAATATCCATCAGAAATTCACCTGCACCTCCACACACATCATTTACTGCATCCGCTGCACCCGATGTGGCCTCGTATACATTGGGGAGACAGGCCGCTTACTTGCGGAACGTTTCAGCGAACACCTCTGGGACACCCGGACCAACCAACCCAACCGCCCCGTGGCTGAACACTTTAATTCCCCCTCCCACTCCACCAAGGACATGCAGGTCCTTGGCCTCCTCCATCGCCAGACCATGGCAACACGACGCCTGGAGAAAGAGCGACTCATCTTCCACCTAGGAACCCTCCAACCACAAAGGATGAATACAGATTTCTCCAGCTTCCTCATTTCCCCTCCCCCCACCTTTTCTCAGTCCCAACCCTCAGACTCAGCACTGCCTTCTTGACCTGAAATCTTCTTCCCGACCTCTCCGCCCCCACCCCCTCTCCGGCCTACCACCTTCACCTTAACCTCCTTCCACCTATCACATTCCCAACGCCCCTCCCCCAAGTCCCTCCTCCCTACCTTTTATCTTAGCCTGCTTGGCACATCCTCCTCATTCCTGAAGAAGGGCTTATGCCCAAAACGTCAAATCTCCTTCCCCTTTGATGCTGCCTGACCTGCTGCGCTTTTCCAGGAACACATTTTTAAGCTCTGATCCCCAGCATCTGCAGTCCTCACTTCCTCCTTGAGACTGAAATCAGCCATGATTGTTTTGAATGGCACAGCAAGCTTCAAAGGCTGAATTGCCTACTCCTGCTCCTAGTTCTTATGTTCTATATGTCAATGTGGATGATATAGTTCGAGTGATAATGTTGTGTGTCCCTGGGTCTTCTTAATTATAACTCTCTGTTGGAAGAGCAGACCAGCAAATTTATACCTCTGCTTGTTAAAGTCACAATTTGTTGTCAATACAGATCAGTTATAACTTGCTTTCAACATTTTATCAACAAAATATGTCACATAGCTACTGAGAATAAAGTAAGTGCATTATCGTGTTTGTGAGTAGTTTTCCTTGAACGAATAGCGATTCCATTAAAAGCCTTTGAGGCTTACACCTGGAAAATTGCCGTCCAGATTTTTAGACACAGCATACATTAAAGATTGAAATTTTGCCTCCAGGTACAGGAGTATTCATGTGCATGATGGTTGCTGACAGGAAGATTTATAAAAGAGCTGAGATTTCAGGAACTTGATGTGGTGAAAAGCAGCTTTGTCTGTTTGTTTTATAATTGGCTTCCCTATTGGGTTTTTATTTCTATTATCAGAGTATTCTGTGGCAATGTATGTAGTGGGAGAGGGGAAATATACCAAGTAAATAATGATCCTGACTTTATGATCAAAAATCAAATGAACTCAGTACTTATTGTTATTAAAGTAGAAATGGAACAGTAATGCCTGATGTTTGATCAGTTCAACGAAACACGGAAAGCAGGAAAGTTGTTCATTTTTCTAAATGCTTTGCGAAATCAACATTTTATTGTGAGAGTTAGTCCTAAAGTATATAGCATGAAATACTGGACATTCTGGAAAAGGTTTGGGACTTTGTTAACAATGTGACAAGTCATTGTTTCTGCCAATCATCCCTGGCACTGAAAATTAACTTTGTTCTGGTCAATACCACATTGGGAAATGTGGAAGCTAGCTGTCACCTCCATCACTAAGATCTTTTCATGTTGCATCTGTCACTGCAAATCCTTCACCCTCCACCCTGGATAACCCACCCAGGGTTATAAAATGACAGGCTGTCCCCACTGTTCCTGTGGCCTTACTGTTATACTGTGACAACAGCTCAGTTCCCACAATGACTGTATCCCAGTGTTGTACAGTGATAGACCTGGCCCCAAAATGACTGTACCCCTGTGTATAAAACAAACAATCACAAATGCTGGAGGTCTGAAACAAAAAGAGAAATTGCTGGCAAAATTCAGCTGGTTTGGTGGCATCTGTGGGTACAAAGCAGAGTCAACATTTTGAGTCCAGTGATTCTTTGTGAGAACTGTTAGCAACTAAGAAAAAGTTGTATTTATGCTGAAGTTGGTGGAGGTGGTGAAGGAGGTAAGTGGATCAATAGAGATAAAGCTCAGAGAGATGGAAAACGGGCAGAAAACGTATAGGCAAACAAGGAGATTATAGATAGTAGCTGAAAATGTGTTGCTCCAGCATCTGCAGTCCTCACTTTCTCCTAGTTGATTATAGATAGTAGGCCAGGACAGAGGAAAAGCTGAATAAGTGATAATAAGAGATAAGAGTAAGGAGAAAAGGATGAAGGGCTAATGAAAGAACCCCATAAAATGTAACAATAGGCCAAGAGATAGGTGAGAATGGGTGACTGTGCTAAAAGAAACCTGTGTCATAACAAACATGGGTGTGGGATGGTTGGAAAAACTGGGAGAATGTGATAGACTCCTTACAGGAAACAAGATGTGAAGATGTATAAATCTAGGTAACTATAGGAGTTGGTGGGTTTGTAATGGAATTCCATTAAGGAAGGACTCAATCCCATTTTCCCAGTTTCTGTTTCCATTTCATCTGTTCTGACAATGCCACCTTCCACAGGACGGCCTCAGAAATGTTCACCATTTTCAACTGAGGATTCCCCACTACCGTGGTCAATAGGGCCCTTGGTCATGTTTGACCCACCTCCTGCCCTTCTGCCCTCACCCCTTCCCTTCCCTCCTACAACAATGATAGAATTCCTCGGTCCTCACTTACCATTTCACCAACTTTAACATCCAAATGATTTTAAAAGCCCTATTTCTGTCACCTCCAACATGATACTACAACCAGACACATATTCCCCTCCCCTTGCTGTCTGCAGAGACTGTTCATTCCAGGGCACCGGGTCCATCCTACCCTACTCCCAACCCTTCCCCACATCCCCACAGCATCTTTCCATGCAACTATGAAAGGTATAACACCTGCCCATTTACCTCCTCCCTCCTCATTATCCAAGGCCCAGACATACCTTCCAGGTGGGCTAGCGATTTACCTGCACTTTACTCAATCTAGCCTCCTGTATTTGCTTTCACTGTATGATCTCCTCTATATTGGGGAGATGAAGTGCAGACTGGGTGACCTTTTTGTAAAACAACTACGTTCTGTCTGCAAAAATGATCCTTTGCATTGACTTGTTTGTCACTTCTATACACTGTGTTCCCATGCCAACACTTCCGTCACAGGCCTGACTACAGTGTTTCAGTGAGTCTCAGCACAAGTTCGAAGAATATCATCTCATTTTCCACATGGGAGCCCTGCAGCCTCTCAAACTCAACATCGAATTCAATAACTTTAGAACTTGATTCTATCCTTCAATTTTTTTAAATCCACTCCACACTGAGTCCTGTTGTAAAATAGGTTCTTTTAGAACAGTCACCCATTCTCCCCTACTCCCAGGATTATTGTTACATTACTAAGGTTGCTTTCAGTACAGCTCACCCATTCTCTCCTACCCCTAGCTCTTATTATCACTTATTCAGCTTTTCTTCTGTCCTGGCCTGCTATTCATAACCTCCTTTTTTACTTACCCCTTTCACTCTGGGCTGCATCTCTACCTAACTGCTCCCCCACCCATCTCCACCCCTCCACACCCCCAACCCCACCACCACCTCCCAATTTCTTCTAGTTGTTAATACAGGTAGTTCTAGTGAAGAGTCACTGGACTCAAAATTTTAACTCTGCTCCATTCCCATTGATGCTGCCAGACCTGTTGAATTCTGCCTGCAATTTCTTATTTTAGATGGTGACAGACCTGTTCTTACAATGACTATATCCCAAAATTACACTGTGACAGACCTAACCCCACCAGTACTGTACCCCAGGGTTATGTCACCGGTTCTGCTCTGCTCATTTTGACCATCTGACACTTTGTCCTGGAAGAGGGTGAGAGCACAATGTCAGTGATTGAGTAACACTGAATGTGCTTCCCGCTTTGAAAAGCTAGAGGCCTGTATACACAGGTGAGTACGAGACTGGTGGCATTGCAGAGGGTAAGAGGGTAAAGTTGGTCTTGGTACTAACCTTTAAATTCTTTGACTGTTAAGAGAATGACAGAGAAATCTAGTGGGTGTGCACATAGATTTTTAGTTTGTATGAATTGCATACCTGCTTTTAACCTTTTCTTAACCAAACGATGTATGCCTATTTTAACTAAACTAATAAAGTTAGTGGTTAGTTGATAAATATTTGACTTTATTCCTCTTTGTGCCAAATCAATAATTGTCAAGGGTGGTAACTGGGCAACAATTGAGTATATGAATTTCCAAACGTTACTTGACAAAGTACTACATAACAGATTGGTTAAAGTGTGCAAGAGGTTAAAAAGACCAAAGTAAGAACTGAGTAAGAGTGGGCTAAAATGTGGAAGGTATAGAACAGTGGTAAATAGTTGATTTGCAGATCAGAGCAACATTTACAATAGTGTTACCCAAGGTTTGACATTAAGTCTGTCACTTTCTTTAATGTGAATCAATAACCTAGACAAGAGTCAGTCGATAACATAAACTCTGAACTGTAACGAGAAAGGAGAAGAAAAGAAACAGAGAATGCCAAGAGACAGTCTTCTCAAGTTGGGAGATGAAATTACGCATTTTATTATGGAAAAAGAGGAGAGCGCTGTGAACTAAATGTTACAATTTTGTTGTGGATTCATGAAATAGAGACCTGAGAATGTAGGTACTCAGATCTTTATTATCACATATAATTATTACAAATATAGTGAAAAGCATTGATTAGTGTCGCCACTCTCCAGCACCATCTTAAACCACTGAAAATAAACCAAAATGCAATATATAAAGCCAGAAAAATAGAACAATAAAGTTCATCTTATTGTCTTATCTCAGTAAAGTTAGGTGGTCATTGGAACAGCTCCCACTTTGAGCTCAGCCATGGGCCTGGATGTGGACTATTTCACCCTGATTCCTGAAGAAGGGCTTATGCCCGAAACGTGATTCTCCTGTTCTTTGGATGCTGCCTGACCTGCTGCGCTTTTCCAGCAACACATTTTCAGCGCTATTCCACCCTGATGCCTTGAGCCCATGCTGCCTAACACTGCTGTCACCAGGCTTCACCATATCATCACTGCCACCGCAAGAAAGAGTTGCTACTCTCCGGCACAATCTCACCTGCAGTCTGTATGTGAATTCAAAGAATCAAAGGCAAACTTGCTGCATAAATCTGTCATTTTCTGTTTAATGACATCTTGTACCTTACCCAGTCTATTTAGAGGCCTATAGACAACTCAGCTAAAGTTTTCTGCCCCTTGCTGCTTTTGAGCTCCACTCACATTGATTTTACATCCAGATTTCCTGCACCAATATCCTTTCTAATTATTGCATTGATTTCACCTTTCAATAACAATATCATCCCCACCTCTTTTGCCAATGACTATACACCCTGGGGTTTTTCAATTCCCACATGGTCAACCTGCAGCTATGTGTCTGTAACCACAATCACATCATACCCATTTAGCAACTATTTTTGCTGTTAATTTGTCCTCGCAATGCGGCTGCTGCCACCGGACACCTCGAGCCTGCTCCACCATTCAATACAATCAAGGCTGATCTCAGCATTCAACTTTACTTTCCTGCCTGCTACCCATAGCCCTATCATCCCTGAAATACCAATAATTATATGTTATAGTGTTGTACAATTATATCTGTTGAAGCATAAAACAGCATCTACTTATGATCTGGGCTGGATACTTATTTTTCGTACCAGTATGTCTTCACTTTTTATAAAGCTGGAAAAGGTGAACATTTGGCGAGATGTAAATTGATATGAAATATTAACCTGTCTCATTTCTCACAACAGAAGTTAACATAAAAGTTATTTATTTTCAGCAATAAAACTTAACTTTCATGTGATGCAATAAAAATAATGCATTTTTCTGCCCACATGAAACTCAATTCTTGATTGACTGAAAGCTAATTTTCAAATTTTCCTTCAGCATATGCCTTCCTTCTGAAGCTGCCTCACTGTATTGAAATTTTGTAAATATCTACCATTTAAAAGCCTGACCCCTTTGATAGCTTTTAGTCAAAATGACTGCCTGCTCCAGGCAGAATCCATCAGCCGAAACTGTCGATGACCCCTGCTGGGTTAAAGTAAGGAGAGTCCATGCAGCAGCAATAAGTGTAAATGATCACTTGAATTTCAATTTTTTGGTGTACCATCACATTGATTCTGACTAAAGAATCTATCTCAATTGTACCTGAAGGTACTAGCCTTCCTAACTTACAAATGTTATCCCTTGATAGTTTAGTTTATCTCAATAATACATATCCAACATATCAAGGTCTCCTGCAGGGATACTGAAGCTAAGCATCTACTTGAATAACTTGATGGACTGAACGTTCTGTTTTATCGGCTAAGTTTGAGTTGCGCTGAGTGTTTTGGACAGATTTTCACTGTGAGGTAATACTTGCCTCATTAACTAACTACGCAGGCACTATTGCATCCAGTTTACATTCCATTTGACTATGCAGCCTTCCTGGAACAATTTACCATTCCATAGACACCACTGAAAGACCAGTGTTCCTAATTAGTGTGAGCATGCAGATTGCACTAATTGGGAAAGAGCTAAGACAGCAATAGAGAAGTCCTGAGATGCAGTCTGGTCCAATCCTCCAGTTGACTGTTTATCCATTGTCCTGGCTGCAGCTTTTCACTCCTTGCTGCCAATGAATCCTGCATTGCACATCTGTGCTTACAGACTATTTTGTAGATGTATCAGAGAGGTGTGTAATGAGTATAAGGGGTTATCAGGTGGCAATGCCTGTGAATGAGGATTGCATGCACCCAATGTCCATGGGTCATGCCCTGTGAAGCAGCTTGATTGAACACAACATAGATGTCATTTAGAGCTAGTAGCCAGGTGAATTTACCAGGTACCTGCTCTGGTTTTCATGTTAGATTTTTTTGACATTTAGGTTTTTTTTGGCATGTTTAGTAGGGTAGAAAACTAAATATTAATGAGGTGAGCTGGGCAGTTACATGGCGATACTATGGCTGTAAAAGGTGTACTTTGACCTGTGTGTTTTTTATGAAGAGAGATTGAGACAGATGTGCCAAGCAATCTGGTTCTTGCCAATAAAGTAAACAGCTTGTGAGTCCTGGGGTTTTATTTTAAAATTGGAACAAAAGAAGCAGCCTGAATGGTAGGGTCAAGCTTCCACAGGCCCAGGAGTTTTAGTTTAGCTGTCACTAGCTGCTGGGGTTGAGAAAGCTGCTGCATCTCTTTCTGTCTCTCCTTGCTACAGCCAAAAGCCTGTGTTCTCATCCTGCTGCTAGAATTGCTTGTGTGACAATCTCTTATACTGACTTTGCCTTTGCCAAGTGTGTTCTTATGGGATGCTACTATACTGGAACAATTGATGAGTAGTTTATTATTTTGTTAAATATTTCAGTGGAGTTACAGTTAAGCCAACTTTTTTTTGGATTTTACTTTGTCTTTGTTTTAACTATAATGAATGAATAAAGTGCGTTTTGCTTCAGCCTGATAGTTTGACCAATCGATTTGCATCCAGAATGCAATGCCTGGAACTTACCATTAAAATAAGACAAAGTTAGGGTCTAGGCTATTTCCTTGACATGTTTTGAGGGTGGGTTTGGTCTGCTCCATAACAAGTGACAAGCAACAATACCTTTGATTAGCAACACGCTACTGCCTTGCGAGAAACCCATTGCTTGTCGAAGCATATAAGATGGCACAAGATTCTCCTGACATTGAGATAGACCTCTCCAGACTTCTGATCCAATTCTGCCATAAATTTCACCATAGGCCACATTGATTGGCCTCCTCCAGAGGTCCCCAGCATCATAGATAGCAGTCTTCAGCCAGCTCGATTCACTTCACATGATATCAAGAAATTGTTGGAGACACTGAATGTTATAAAGGGCCTGACAACATTCCAGCAATAGTACTGAAGACTTGTGCTCCGGAACTTGCCGCTTCCCTTGCAAAGTTATTCCAGTACAGTTACCACCCTGACGGAAAATGTGGAAAGTTGCCAGAGTACGTCCTTACATAAAAGTCAGGACAAATCTAACCCAGTCAATTACCTCCCCATCAGTCTACTCTCGATCATCAGTAAAAGTGATGGAAGGTGTCATCAGCAGTACTATCAAGCAGCACCTGGTCATACGATTGTGACGTACAATCGTGTTTCCATCACTGAATCCCCCACAATCAATATCCTAGGGAACTACCATTGACCAGAATCTCAACTGGACTTGCCAGAAAAACACAATGGCTCCAAAAGCAATTCAGAGACCAGCAATATTGTGCAAGCAATGCATCTCTGGAATCCCCAAAGCCTGCCCACCATCTCCGAGGTAAAAGTCATGAGTGTGGTGGAATACTCCTCACTTGTCTGGGTGGGTGGTGCAGCTCCGACAATATTCAAGAAGCTTGACACCAACCGGGACAAAACAACCTGAGTGATTGGCACCACATCCACAAATGTTCACTCCCTCCACCACAAATGCTCAATACTGGTGTACTATCTGCAAGATGCACTGCAGAAATTAACCAGAGATTCTTCATACCTTCCAAACCCATGACCACTTCCATCCAGAAGGACAAGGGCAGCAGATACATGGGAACACCATCACCTTCAAATCCTCCTTCAGGCCACTCACCAAACTGGACCTGACTTGGAAATATATCGCTGTTGCTTCACTTTCACTGGGTCAAAATCCTGGAATTCCCTCCCTAAGGGCATTGTGGATCAATCCTGGGTCGGTGGACTGCAGTGCTTCAAGAAGGCAGCTCACCACCACGTTCTCAAGGGCAATGAGGACCAGGTTATAAATGCTGGGTAGCCAGTGACGTCCACATCCAGGATTGGAATTTTTAAAAATTCTACTCACTCACAGTTACTATATTAAGGCAGCTTTTTTTTAATATACTTCATAACAAAACGTTTGCATTTTTGGAGATTTTGACGATTGACAACTTTCAAGATGAAATGAAAGATAAAAGTCTGGTCATTCCAACTATCCCTCCTTCTGTTCTTTTAACATACTCTATAAAACCAACATCTTTAACAATGGTTTTGGCCATCTCTTATATTACCCTCTTTTATGTCAATGGATACGGAACAAATATAAATGTTTATATAAATGAATGCATAATCCCTCCATCAATTTTGTCCAGCCATATCAGAATTTTCTATGTCCCCATGTAGTGTCCTCTCATTCTTCTAAATTCCAATGAATACAGGCCCTGAGGCCCACTTTCTACCAAATGACAAACCTGCCATCTCAGGAGTGAGTCTGGTGAATTTTTGCTGCACTGCTTTCCATAGCAAGTATACATTTTCTGAGATATTGAAACTCAAACTGACACACAATGCCCTTGTTGTAATCTTACATGATTTTTTTTTATATGGGGAGATCATGTCTGATCCATTTGACTGAATTTTTCAAAGATGTGACCCAGCATGGATTAGGACAATGCATTTGACAGAGCCGACTTAAATTTAGTAAGGTTTTTGATAAGGTCCCATATGGATAGCAAGGGGAAAGCCCATGGGATCCAAGGAAATTTGGCTAATTGGATCCAGAGTTGGTGAGTGACAGGAAGCAGTAAGTGATGGTCAAGGGTGTTTTTGAGACTAGAATCATGTGTTCAATGGGGTTCCACAGGGATCAATGTTGGGGCTTCTGCTGTTTGTGAAAGATATATAAATGATTTAGAATTGAGTAGGAGTATTGATCAGTAAGTTCATGGATGATACAGATACAAGTGGGATTATTTAAAAGTGTAGCCTTAGATTACGGGAGGATATAGATGGGTTGATCAGATGGGTTGATGTCAGTGTGAGGTGCTACGTTTGGGCAGGACAAAAAAGGATTAGATGATGAGCAGTTTGACCCTGGGAAGCACCGGGGCTCAAAGGCACCTTGGTGTGAATACAACTGTCTCTAAGGTAGTAAGACAGATAGATAAAATGGTGGAGAGGCATATGGGATTCTTGCCTTTATTAGCCGAGGAATCGAGTTTAAGACCAGTGAGTTTCTGCTGGAATTGCATAAAATGTTGGCTAGGCCATAGCTAGTGTATTGTGTGCAATTCTGGAAGCCACAATAAAGGACGATGTGATTGCACCCAGAGAAGGTGCAGAGGACATTTACCAGGATGTTGCCTGGGAGGGAGACTTGTACTTATGAAGAGAGATTGGATTGACTGGGGTTGTTTCCCTTGGCACAGAGGAGACTGAGGTGGCACATGACTGAGATGTATAAATTTATAAGTGACATAGAAATGGTAGACAGGAAGAAACTTTTCCGCTTGATGGAAGGATTAATGACCGGGGCATAGATTTAAGATAAGGGACAACATGTATAGAGGGTATGTGAGGGAATTTCTGTTTCCACCCAGAAGGTGGTGGGAATCTAGAACTCACTGCCTGTGAGGATGATAAAAGCAGAAACCTTCTTAACATTTAAGAAATAATTAGATATGCACTTGTGATGCAGAGACATATTTAACTCAGAGCCTTGTACTAAAAGTTGGGATTAAAATTGTTAGGTGCTTGTTTTGGCTGGTGCAGACTCGATGGACTGATGGACATTTTCTGTGGTATAGACTCCATGACTCTATGACTTTATGACTCTGTTAAGGCCCTGTATAGCTGTAGTGAGACTTAAACCTGCACTTAAACCTTCTTGCATTGAAGGCCAAAATACCATTTGCCTTCCTAACTGCTTGCTTTACCTGCACCTGCTTGCAATGATCAGTTTAAAAAGACACCCTGGGCCCCTTTGTACATCAACATTTCCCAATCTATCACACTTTAATTAATACTCTACCATTCCTGCTGAAGTAGACAATTGTATTTGTTAAAGTGCATCTGCTATGCAAGTGCCCACTCACTCAATTTGTCTAAATTGCTCTGATAGCTCTTTATTTACATCCTTCTCAAAGTTGAAACCCACACACCTATCCGCCATGATTGAGGTTTTTGAAAAAGTAACTAATAGGATTGATGAGGGCAGAGTAGTGGACATGATCTATAACGACTTCAGTAAGGCGTTCAACAAGGTTCCTAATAATAGACTGATTAGCAAAGTTAGATCACATGGAATACAGGGAAAATTAACCTTTTAGATACAGAACTGGCTTGAAGGTAGAAGACCGAGGGTGATCATGGAGGGTTGCTTTTCAGACTGGATGTCTGTGAACAGCAGTGTGCCACAAGGATTGGTGCTGGGTCCACAGCATTTCATCATGTATATAAATGATTTGGATGTGTACATAGGAGGTATGGTTAGTAGGTTTGCAGATGACACCAAAATTGGAGGTGCAGTGGACAACAAAGAAGATTACCTCAGAGTACAACGAGATCTTAATCAGATGGGCCAATGCGCTGAGGAGTGGCAGATGGAGTTTAATTTAGATAAATGTGAAGTTTTGCATTTCAGAAAAGCAAGTCAGGGATAGACTTATATACTTAATGGTAACGTCCTGGGGAGTGGTACTGAACAAAGAGACCTTGGAGTGCAGATTCATTGTTCCTTGAAAGTGGAGTCCCAGGTAGACAGAATAGTGAAGAAAGTGCTTGGTATGTTTTCCTTTATTGATCAGAGTGCTGACTTTGAGAATCGGGAAGTCATGTTGCAGTTGTACAGGATATTGGTTAGGCCATTTTTGGAGTACTGCATGAAATTCTAGTCTCCCTGATATAGGAAGGATGCTGTGAAACTTAAAAGGGTTTAGAAAATATTTACAAGCATGTTGCCAGGGTTGGAGGATTTGATCTAGAGGGAAGGGCTGTTTTCCCTGGAGCATCGGTGGCTGACGGGTGACCTCATAGAGGTTTATAAATTGGATCGCACATGGATTGCGTAAATAGTCAAGGGCTTTTCCCTGGGGTGGATGAGTCCAAAACTAGAGGGCATAGGTTTAAGGTGAAATGAAAAATATTTTAAAGGGACCTTAGGTGCAACTTCTTCATGCAGAGAGTGGTGCATGTATGGAATGAGTTGCCAGAGGAAGTGGTGGAATCTGGTACAATTACAACATTTAAAAAGCATCTGGATGTGTATATGAATAGGAAGTGTTTAGAGGGATACAGGACAAACGCTGGCAAATTTAGGATATCTGGTCAGATGGATGAGTTGGACCAAAGGGTCTGTTTTCATGCTGTATAGCTTTATGACTCTATAGCTTGGATGTTATGTTTCAATTGCCACATTAAAATCATTGATAAATGCTAAGAATAGCTGGGGCCCAAGCATTGATCTCTATGGTTCCCCATTTCAACAATTACCCTTTTGTTCTTACTGTCTATTTCCTATGTGCTAACCAATTCTCAATCAATTTCATTACTGTACTTCCAATCCCATGTGCTCTGATTTTGCACAAACTAGAGCAAAAAGCTTTCTGAATATCCAAATATCCAATGCTCTCCCTCAGCTATTCTCCTGAAAACCTTCTCAAGAAACACAATAAATTTGTCAAACATGATGTTTCTCTCGTATATACATGCTGACTTATGTATTATATTTTGCTGGTATTTTCTCACTATCTTGACTCATATCCTTAACAATCGACTCCAGCATTCCATCCTCTTGTCTCCAGCTAACAGCCTGGTCTCCCCATCTTTTTAAATAGTTGGGTTACTGTTTTCAACCTCCAATCTATCCGGGCTGTTCCAGAATCTACATATGTTTGGAAGATGACAATCAACATATCCATTATTTCCATGGCCACCTCCTCTTGTAACCTGGCATGTAAATTGTCAGACCCTGGAAATTTATCAGCTTTCAATGCATTAACTTCACTAGCATTTCTTTTGAATAATACTAATTTCCTCAATTCCTCCTTCCAATATACTTTTTTCCTTCCCACTTCTGGGAAACTATTTGTGTCTTTATCTATGAAAACAAAGCTAACTTTGCTGTTTAATTACTCTGCCATTTCCACATTCTCCATTGAAGACTACAGTGCCTACATTTTGCTGCACAATGTTTTTTTTTCATTTTACTTTCTTCGAGAAATTTTCAAAGTCTGCTTTTATGTTCCTGACTAGTTTACTCTCATATTCTACTTTTCTCCTCTGAATCAGCCTCTTACTCCTTTTCTGTTGAATTCTAAAGTGTTCTCCAGCTTCAGGACTACTTCTTTTTTGAGCATATTAATACAATTCCTCTTTAGACCTAATATAATCCTCAATTTTTTTAACCAGTGTTGATCCAATTTTGTTTTTCTCATCTGAAGTGTTGCATGTTTGCATTTGAGGGATGGAACATATCTAATTATTAACCATTGCCTATCCACTGTCATTATTTTTAATGAGTTTATAACTGTCTATTACACCAACTTACCCCTCATACCTTCTTAGTTTCCTTCAGTTTGATTTTAGGACCCTAATTTTGGATCAGACTACTTCACTTTCCATCCCAGTGAAGAATTCTAACATGTTAGGTTACTTTATCCGAATAGATTTCACACAACAAGATTATTAATTAACAACTGCTTACAGCCAAAAATAAATCGAGTGCATCCTGTTCCCTAGTTAGCTCCTCAACATACTGGTCTAAAAAACAGTTGTGCACGCTGCTGGAATATACCAATTAACAATCCAATAAAATTGGATTTGCCCAGTCTATATGTGAATTCAAATAACACAAATGTATCTGTAATTTCCTGTTGAATGCCTTTTTGTAACTTACCACGACTGTTTGCAGGCCTATCGACAATTCAGCTAAGGTTTTCTGCCTCTTGTTGTTCATTAGCTCCACCCACATTGATTTCACATCTAGATTTCTTGCACCAATATTTCATTGATCTCATTTTTCAATAACAATAACCTCTTTTGCCAAAGATTGTACACCCTCTGATTGTCTCTCAGCTGTCACAAATTAAGAGTATAATCCCATCTCCCTTTAATCACCCTTACCAGCAACACAGCACCTTTTAGCTGAAACTGCCTTTGCATTGTTGCTTATCCATTTTTAACTGCTTTTCTGTGCTTGATACTTTAGAATTTATGGTGATAAAATAGCTTATTGCCTGTGTCAGAATAGTCAGAAAATGTTGTTTTGCAGGAACAGTATAAATTGATTGCCATTGTTTAATTGTTGCTTGCAAATTTACTTTCCTTGTGCTAAACACATTGAAATGTCTCTTGCTTTGTCAATTTTTGTGTGCATATCCATTAAAAATTTTAAAAAACATACTTTCGGCTTTCTTTCTATGAACAGAGTGAATACCAGCTGCTATATTTGATCAGCATACCAACTGGTTATGGTTATAGGTGGTATGATATTAAAATGATGATATGCGATCTTAAATGAAAATCGGTATATTTAAAAGGTGACATCCCTATTCCAGCTCTTAGTAAGTAGTAAGAACAGAAGTCTTAATCATAATTCAACATTAATTTGGCAACATTGTGTGTCATTCAAAGATGTTGGTAATAGATAGAATTGAAAAGGAAATGTTAAATTGATAAATAGATGAATCATTCTGTAAGGTTTACCGTTGTTGAAAACTAAAGGTATCGAAAGAAAACTTCATCTATCATATCTCTGGTGAAATCGAGACTTTTTCTTCATAATCACCTTCACGACTCTGTTCCAAATGGTAAAGAGAATCACTGGAGCTTTCAGCTTTAGTGGAGATGATTGGCTATCACTGGTGTTTACGAATGTTGAAAATTCTGTCTGTTAATTGTTTCCCTGCCACTTGAATGTAATTATGTCTTAACTTTGAGCTCCAGTATATCTGGGCTGGGAATGATTAATAATCTTATTGATAGGAAAAGAGGAAACCTTATGGTTCACCATATAGTTTGCCAACAACCAATGATAAAATAACGGCAATGGTGAATATCCACTTTAAAACTGAGCAACATGACTTCATACAATATACTAATTTATCACAAAAAAATAGACTTTTCTAAAATAAACATAAGGAGATCCACATTTTGTTAGCAAAAAGTGCAGGCAGGAAAATGTTTTTCACTGGAAGTATCATTAAATTTTAATAATATCTATATGCAGACCACATGATCTGTATTTGACAAATTTGATGGATTTACAAAATTTTACAATTTATGTCCCAAACTAACCTGGAAGACTGCAAATTTTTGTTTAATTCACTCTGAGTCACTTGCTGTCAGTGTTGTAATGCTGCCTAATGAATAATCTCTGTTGACAATGCATCAAACAAGGTAGTCACTATTTTTGAGGTTGAGGAAAATGTGGAAATTTCTCACCTTGATTGTGCAAAATATATACAGAGTGAGCTGTGAGTCAATGTTGAGGTTTGCTGAAGGTCAGTTGACTGCCGGTAGTTGTTTGGTTCCTCATGCTCCATTGTATATCCCAACCAGCCAGTTTGTTGGTTGATCACTTTCACAGCAACCATAATTAGATTTGCCAGGGATCTTTATATCTGTGTGTCCTTCCTGTAACCAACAGTGCCTATTTATCTGGGTTGGGGCCTGAGATTAATACGTGCTGGCTTCCCTACAGTGACAGAAGTGCCAATCACTTGCAAAAAGTAAGAAACAAAAACAAAATAGTTATTGATCCTAGTAATTCATTTATGCTGGCAATGTATATGTATTTTAGGTTCAGATTGCAAGCTGACATAAGGGAAGTCTGAACAGGGAACCAAACTGAAACAGCCAGCTTGAGACGTGAGACAAAAGCTGACTACACTGTTGCTGAGTATTGTGACAGAAAGAAAATGTAATCGAAAAATCCTATTTCTGGAGAAAAAAAAAGAATGATTAGATTTGCATGCAAAATAATTACATCTGTTTAGGATGTTGGATGAACATTCCTACCAGTGAGTAAATGTTAAAATATTTGGAAACACTATGATGATCCACACAGAGATCAATAGCATTAAACTTCGTACTAATGATCCAGTTAATAGAATTATAGATTCCCTACAGTCTGGAAACAGGCTGCTTAGCTCAACAAGCCCACAAAGACCTTTTGAAGAGTAACCCATCCAGATCCATTCCCCTACCCTAATACTCTATATTTTTCCTGACTAATTAGATTACTTACAGTGTGGAAACAGGCCCTTCGGCCCAACAAGTCCACACCGCCCCGCCGAAGTGCAACCCACCCATACCCCTACATCAACCCCTTACCTAACCTAACACTACGGGCAATTTAGCATGGCCAATTCACCTGACCTGCACATTTTTGGACTGTGGGAGGAAACCGGAGTACCCGGAGGAAACCCACACAGACATGGGGAGAATGTGCAAACTCCACACAGACAGTCGCCTGAGGTGGGAATTGAACCCGGGTCTCTGGCGCTGTGAGGCAGCAGTGCTAACCACTGTGCCACCGTGCCGCCCTAACCTAATGCACCGTGCCGCCCTAACCTAATGCACCTAACCTACACATCCCATGAACACTAAAGGCAATTTATATATAGTCTTTTAAATAAACAGTTCACAGTTACTTCCAGCTTCCAACGTCCATATCCACATTTTGCGGAGTTATGATTTCAAGTGACTGTCTTCAGGTGCTTTCCTTATTTTTCAAACAGCTTATTAAATACACTAACTGTAGTAAAACCATTTTCACTGATAATTCTTCCCCTACTTTTGCCAGGCCAAACTCACAGAATCCTTAGCTGGCTGTATGATGCATTTCATTGACAAGAAAGAAACTCTCTTCTACATTTGACTGGAGTAGCTTACAAAGTTAATCAGCCTTTGCCTCAGCCTATAACAGAAAACCTCAGCTCTCTACCTCAGATATTTATTATTTTGGAGGGAACCCATAATCTGATCCCAAAAAAAAGGCTTCCGCTCACATTTCCTATTGACAATGTGAGACACATTAACCTTGTATCTTGGTAGAAATATGTATTAGCTATGTTTATTCCAATTTCCTTTCTTTCACCTTAGAAGAACGTGTATAGTTATCAACAGAGCTCTTTACACACTAGGTATTTTCAATAACATTCTGGGGCTTTGGGAGTGTCAAAGTCTCTTCAATACCAACTCAGATTACTGCAAGTGTCTCTCAGTATAAATACTATGCATCTTATTCTAAGCAATAAAACCTAAGACTTAATTTGATCTCTGATAATAAAAGGAGTTAGGCTTATTATCAGACAGACAGCTGAACAGTTCACATGACCCCTTTCATTTCCTCTAAGTTAAAAACTGCAGTCCCAAAATATGAACCTTATGATCTTCATAACTGTGATAATACATTTGGGTGTATGACAGACCTGTATGCATATCTCATGTTGTCAGCATTCAGATAAGTGTTGTTGTCAAAGTGCACTAATGTGACAGCTCAATAATTTAGAATGTCTATAGGGGCATGATCACAACAATTATATTGAAATTTTCCCCTTCATCAAACTCTCCTGCTGACCCTGCTGTAGTTTCCATTGTCACAGGGGTTGGTGATGTTGGGATGCTGGCATAATTATTGTATTACTGTAAAATTAGTACAGATGCCTAGTGATCCAGAGACAGAAGTTCAAAACCTATCACAACACTTACAAAGTTTAAAGGCAATTACTTAAAGATATCTGGACTGCACAGTCCTAGCACCAGTAATGGGTGACCATGAAATTTCAAAACCAATATATAAGAAAACGCAAATTTACCCATGTCATTTAACAAGTCTGTATTCAAACACGATCTGCAACCTTATGGGTTGGAATATCCCACTCTACCATTACTATCAAGTGAAGGAATCATGGTTCAATGAAGAGTGTAGAAGGGCACACTAGGAATAGCTCAGGCATACATAAAACAGAGGTGTCAACCATATTAGATTACAATATTGGACTACTTGCAAGCCAAAGTTCAAGGTAATCAGGCAGAGCAAAACACAGCTTTGTCAAGGGGAAATCAAGTTTACCTAAGTTATTGGAATTCTTTGAAGGAGTACCTTGTGCTCTAGGTAGAGGGGAATGAGTTAATGTATTGTACTTAGATTTCCAGAAAACATTTGTAAATGTGCCACATGAAAGGTTATTGCAGGAATGAAAACTCATAGTGTGGGAGGTAATACATTGGCATAGTTAAAAATCTGGCCAGGCAACAGGAAGAAGAAAGAAGGAATAAAATTTCCTTTTTCTGTTGGCAAGATGTTATGAGCGGTGTACCACACAGGCTGGAGTTGGAGCCTCAACTCTTTACAATTTGCACAATTGATGTGCATAAAGGGATCAAAGGTATGGTAGTTAAACTTGCTGATGTCATAATGATATGTAGGAAAGATAGTTGTGAAGAGGACAGAAATATCTCACAAACGGATATATCTAGGTTAAGTGAGTGAGCAAAGATCTGGTAAATGCAGTATAAAGTGGCTGAGTGTGAAATTGTCTACCTTGGTAGAAAAAATAAAAAGAAAACATATTATTTAAATAGTGACAAGTTGGCAGAGCTTGGAAAAACAGAGAGTGCCATCGTGCATGTATTACAGGAGGTTAATCCGCAGCTACGAGGAGAAAGTGAGGTCTGCAGATGCTGGAGATCAAAGTTGAAACTTTATTGCTGGAACAGCACAGCAGGTCAGGCAGCATCCAGGGAACAGGAGATTCGACGTTTCGGGCACAGGCCCTTCTTCATTCCTGAAGAAGGGCCTGTGCCCGAAACGTCGAATCTCCTGTTCCCTGGATGCTGCCTGACCTGCTGTGCTGTTCCAGCAATAAAGTTTCAACTAATCCGCAGCTACAGCAAGTAATCCAGAAAGTTAATAGAATAGTAGATTTTACTGTGAGGAGAACTGAATGAAACAGTAGGGAGATTATATTTCAGGTCTACAGGACATTGGTGACACCGTGTTTGGATTACTCTGTACGGCAGCGGTTACCGCATTCACAGAAGGATATTAATATATTGGAAGTGATTCAAAGAAGGTTTAGTAGATTAATACTTGGAATGAGTGGATTATCTTTTTAAGCAAAGACGAGAAAGGCCATACCACTATCAATACCCTAGGGGTTACCATTGACTAGAAACTCAACTGGACTCACTGCATAAACACCGTGGCTACAAGAGTAAGTCAGAGGCTAGAAAATATTATGTAGAGTAACTCAGCTCTTGACTCATCAAAGTATGTCCACCATTTCTAAGGCTCAAGTCAGGAGTGTAATGAAATACTCCACCCTTGCCTGGCTGGGTGCACCTACAACAACACTCATGGAGCTTGACACTATCTAGGACAAAGCAGCTGTGTGAAGGGAGCATTAAAGGAGTGGCATGAATACAATGTGGAATGGCACTGAATTATAACTTTTAGAATTTTTTTTAAAAAACAGTCTTTTGAACCTCAATCTTTCCTGTCCAGATAATACCCACAAAAATGGCATCAATACACAAAAATGGCATCAAATGATGCTTGATGGGCATAATATCCAGAAATATCCATTCCCTCCACCACTGACTCTCAGTGGCCACACTGGGTACTATCAACAAGATGCACTGCAGAAATTCACCAAAGATCCTTAGGCAGCGCTTTCCATGACTACTTCCATCTCAAAGACAAGGGCAGCAGATACATGGGAACACCACAACCTTCAAGTTCCCCTCCAAGCTACTCGCTGTCCTGACTTGGAAATATATTGCCGTTCCTTCACTGTCACTGGGTCAAAATCCTGGAATTTCCTCCCTAATGGCATTGTGGGTCAACCCACAGCAGTTCAAGAAAACAGCTCACCGCCACCTTCTTAAGGGCATCTAGGGACAAGCAACAAATGCTGGCCAGCCAGTAACATCCACATCCCATAAGTGTATTAAAAGAATTAAAATAGCTATATTTTCAGGATCTTATAAGAGGAAGAGGTGAGTCAATTAGAATGTATAGGATCCTGAGGGGGATTTGGACATGGAAAGAAAGTTTCCTGTTGTGGGAGAATTTAGAACTAAGGATCATAGTTTAAAAGTAAGGGGTCACCCATTTCAGACGGTGATGAGATAACTTATTTTTTTCTCTTTTAGATGGTTGTGAATATTTGGAATTCCTTTCCTCAAAATGCAGTAAATGCAGAATGTTTAAATATTTTTAAGGCAAGGGAGTTGGATTCCTGATTACCATGGGGAAAGAATGATTATGCAGAAATGTAGAGCTGAGGTTAAAATCTGATCAGCCATGGCAATCAATTAAACAATGCAGCGGAGGAGGCGGCTTCACCACTGCCCTCCATCTTCGATGATGGTGGAGCCCAGGACATCGGTGAAAAAGATAATGCTAATACATTCACAACAATCTTCAGCCAGGTTTGCCAAGTGAGCAATTAAACTTGACCTCTTCCAGAGGTATCTAGCATCATGGATGCCAATAGTCAGCCAATTCAATTCCTCTCTCAAGATATCAAGAAAATACTGAAAACAGTGGATATGGTAAAGACTATGTGGCTCAATACCATTCTGGAAATATTAAACAAGATTTGCAGTCTAGAATTTGCTGTGCCCCTAGCCAAGCTCTTCTAGAACAGCGACAACATTGGCATCTAACTGACAATGTTGAAAATTGCCCAGTTAATGCCAATTACAGCTTCATCAGTCTACTCTTGATCATCAGTAAAGTGACAGAAGGTGTCATCAACAGTGCTATCAAGCAGTTCCTGCTCAGCAAAATGTTGCTCAGGGATGCCCAGTTTGGGTTCTACCAGGGCCACTCAGCTCCTGACCTCATTACAGCCTTGGTTCAAACATGGACAAAAGAGCTGTGAGAGTGACAGCTTTGATATCCAGAGCTCATTTGAGCAAGTGTGGCATCCAGGAACCAATGAGAATCCAGGAGAAAACCAGGGTTGGAGCCATAACTGGCACAAAGGCAGACTGTTGTAGCTGTTTGTAAAATTGAGCAAAAATCCCCATCATCTAAAATATTAAACCAAACACTCAAGACTATTCAAAACTTTTAAAAATAAAGGGGGCAGCTGGGCTGAGCTCTGGGAAAAATACACAGACACAGAGATAGCTGCCTGGAACCATTGTTCAGCTCAAAAACTTAAATTTACACCTGCACCCTATGAGAACAATCGAACAGACCTAACACTCTCGACTGAAACTAACTTTTACACCTCGGGTTACCCAACACAGACTGTATGGAACCTACACAGACACCACACATTCAACTTCAATCGATATTCATTCATATATACTCTGAAGTATTGGGAAGACAGCTGACTTAAAAGGCCACACCAATAGCACAATGATAAGTGCAGATTTGGCGTGAAATAAGATGCCCACAATTAGTATAACTCCAGGCTCCAATCTCACCTGAAGGAGCGATCCCCATAGTTATCTCCAGAAGATGGATCCCAAGCAGCTCTTTCCCCCAAGAGCTATTGCTCCGGCAGCTATTCCCCAGGAGACGTTCCAAACATCAATCCAATTAAGAATAATTCCAACAACTAATTCCAGTGGCTATTTCCAAGAGCTATCTCTGGAAGGGGAGGTTCCTGACAGCAATTCTGAAACCTACTGATACAGACCTGTTCCATACCAGTGGAACCAACAGCAACCAACCATGACCAGCAGACCGAAGAACTGACAACCTCTGAAAACTACTGACCCGACCGACACAATCAGGCCTCAGACGCATCCTGAGGTGAAATCCCAGCTCGCAAAACCCAGCAGAAAGTAAGGAACACCAAATACTCACCTGATAAATCTGCTACCATCTTACCACATCAGTGGACTCAACCCAGACTGAAGGCCTACACAGTCTGAAGTTTTCATTGAAGCAGCAGGTGCATTAAGCGGGAACAGCCAATTGTACTTCAAAATTATGTTTCTCCCCAGTGGCAAGCTTGAACACCAGATATCCCAAAGTTTCCAAACTATCTAGCAGGGATGGAAAAGTGGGTGGTGACAGTGCAGGGAACACCAAGGATAGAAAGCCTGATTAAAGTTTCTGTGATTAAAAAAAAACTGTTGTTTAGTTTCTCATAATGTTTAAACTGTGTTTAATGTGATAGTGTATTAACTACTGTCCTCTGTATAGTTGATCGTGTCAATTTCACTGTTTATTACATTTTCTGTTACTCCTTGTATTATACTTGTATTACTTGTATTATGGGTGGCACAATGGCTCACTGATTAGCACTGGTGCTTCACAGTGCCAGGGAACCCAAGTTCGATCCTAGTCTTGGGTGACTGTTTGTGTGGAGTTTGCACATTCTCCCCGTGTTTGCACGGGTTTCCTCCCAGAGGCCAGATGAATTAGCCATGCTAAATTGCCCATAATGTTAGTTGCATTAGTCAGAAGGAAATGAGTCTGGGTGAATTACCCTTTGGAGGGTCGGTGTGGACTTGTTGAGCCGAAGGGCGTAATTCCACACTGTAGGGATTCTAACTAATTTACTTACCGTAAGTATTTATTAAACACCAATATTCATTTGCCGTGAAACACCTGTCTACTGCCTTCTTCATTTCACATCCTTAAATAAGACCTGTTAGAAAATCAGGGATTTGGGGGTGATTTGAACCAGTTAAAAAATCAGCAAATTATTGATCTCAAACCAGAACCCTACATGTTGGAGGTCAGTCATCTCACTCCAGGATATCCTGAGGGTGTTTCTCAGGGTGGTGGCCTAGACTGGGCATCTTCAGTAGCTGCTTCAATGACCTTCCCTTCATCATAAGGTTAGAAATTGGGATATTCACTGGTGACTGCATTATGTCCAACACCATTTGTAACTCATGAAACACTAAAGCAGTCCATTGCCAAATGCAGCAAGACCTGGGCAATATCCAGACTTGGGTAATCAAGTGGCATAAAAATAGTGATATACAGTGCCAGGCAAATACCCATTTCCAACAAGAGAGACAGTAGCCATCACCCCTTGACATTCCCATCATTAACAGAAAATTCTACAATCACTGAAAGCTGAATTGTACTATTCATAGACATTAAATGGTTAAAAGAGAAAGCCAGAGGCGGTTGTAATTCACATCCTGATTCAAAAAAAGCTAGCCCACCATCTACAAGGCACAAGTCAGGAATGTAATGTAACAGTTTCCACTTGCTTGCAGCTCCAACACTCAAGAAACCTAGCACCTAGTAGTGGGCGGCACGGTGGCACAGTGGCACAGTGGTTAGCACTGCTGCCTCACAGCGCCGGAGACCCGGGTTCAATTCCTGCCTCAGGCGACTGACTGTGTGGAGTTTGCACGTTCTCCCAGTGTCTGCGTGGGTTTCCTCCGGGTGCTCCGGTTTCCTCCCACAGTCCAAAGATGTGCAGGTCAGGTGAATTGGCCATGCTAAATTGCCCGTAGTATTAGGTAAGGGGTAAATGTAGGGGTATGGGTGGGTTGCGCTTCGGCAGGTCGGTGTGGACTTGTTGGGCTGAAGGGTCTGTTTCCACACTGTAAAGTAATCTAATCATCCAGAACAAAGCAACTGATTTAATTGAGAACATTCACTCCCTGCATTAGTGGCAGCACCTTCCAAACTCACAGCCAAAGCCAGCTAAAAGAATAATGGCAGCAGATGTATGCAAACACTACCACCTACAAGTTTCCTTCCAAGTCACTCACCATCCTGACTTGGAAGAATACCACCATTTCGTTAGTACTGCTGAGTCAATACCTTGCAACTCCAACCCTAACTGCATTTTAGGTCTATCTGTAGCTCATGGGCTACAGTGTTTCGAGAAAGCAAGGCACCACCACCCCTCAAAGGTAACTTAGGATGGATGACAAATGCAGTTCCATCAGAGAAGCCAGGTCCCATTAAGTAATAAAATAAATGGCATTATGGATAAATTACAGAAATAATTCCCACTCTGAAGCAGTAAGTAAAAATATGTGAAACCCACAGTGCCCTATCAATTACACTGTTGCGAGTAGCTGAATGGCCTTGTGTATGTTTTGGGAAACATAAATCCTCATTGACCTTGCAACAAAGGAAAAACTTAATTTTAGTCCATCTGTTTTCCAAGACTCTTGGCCCCATCTCCGAGAATGCCTCCCAATGAATAATATTTCTGCTGGCATTGAACAGCCTCACCTGATGAGACCAGGCATACCCATGCTAATCACAGGCTTGATCCTGACTGAGGGCATTGAGGTGGGAACTCTTGATTTAGTAACTTTTGTACTTTTATATCTTTTGTATTCTACTTCCATAAGTACAGCTCAGAAACACTGGTCTGGCACCAATCATGAGCTAAGAAACAGAATCGATATTTTATGTTCTAAAAAATGGCATAGAAGCATTCTTGGCTCATCTCCACAAATTAGTCTCCTTCACCAGGTAAGAGAAAAGTGCGATACAAATTTATTGAAAGTACAAAGATCAACAGCACATCCAAACATAACCTTCTTTGACATTACAAAGATGTTCAAATCTGTAAACAAAGAGGGTTTAGGTAGTTTCCTCTTCAAATTTGAGTGACTGCAGAAATTCTTCACCATTCTCCATCTACTGCATGATGGCGTTCAAGACATGAGACTGATTAATGGATGCACCACAGACCCAGTTCATGTGCTGTCGTAGGTTCCTGGCTGATTAAACACAGATAGATGGCTAACTTGGCCAAACAGCGAAGGATGCTGGGTACATTGGCCAAGTAAAACACTGAAATAACAAAATGCACACACCAGACACAACAGGCAGGTGTTAATGACATTAGCATAATGTAAAAGGCAGCAGTTATCCTGGACTTGCATAGCTCCAGCAATTTATCCACTGAACAATGGAGGGCTCAGTCAGAAAGACACCAGGTCCTACTAAACAAGTAAACAAAACAGTAGCAAGCCATCCAAATGATTGACTCCGTTTCAAACTATCCAGTGTATCTCCCTGATTTGCCAGAACTACAGACAGTTCCAGAAAACTGTCTGAAAGGTATAAAAACAGGGATCACCTGCAGTCCTCTCTCTTGGAATCTTCTGAGGCCTTCCAAGGAGACCAGCATGGCAAGAGGCAAAGACCAGCTGACCATCCAGACAGAGAGAGAGAGAGGAAGAAAGCATCTTCATAGACTCAAAGAGAGAGCCGCTTTGTAAATTTATGAGGGACTTGATAAGTATTGTAACATTAAGGGGCCAAATAGGATTAGAGACAGTATGCTTAGTATTAACAGTTGTTATAACTTTGTTCCTAATAAAGTTGGGACTGTTTTTCATTGGGGCCAACTTGTGTTCAAATTCATTTGGCTGTTTTGGCAATGTGGGACATCTGGGCAAATTTACTCATAATGTTCTGGTCAGAGTTGTTTTAAGGAAAAGCTACACCCCAGTGCAATCTGTGGCCCAGTAAGGCTTTGTCATTTCACTAAAGCTCTTCTCCAGTTTCCTTGCCACAAAATTTCGCCACATGTCCATCAAGTATCCTTCTAGTGTGAACATATCCATGGAAAAGCAAGAAAAGATTTAACCTGCATTGCCAGCAATCCATTCTCTGTTGCAGTATACAGATGAACTTACATATACATGCAATTAGAGGCTAAGGTTTATTTTATAATCAATGCATTCACAGAGGCATATGAGAGAATATATCTTCAGCCAAATATCCAGAAATCAAAAGTCTGCTCCCATTGGGTCCCCTGACTGTAAAGATCCATTGTGGACCACTAGGCAATGTGGGTTGATTCACATTATGTTGGGAGTCTTCTCTCAGTGAGGACAGGCATTGATGATGAAATTCCACATCAATTCCAACATGCCAACTCCGGCATTTGGCTGCCTGGGGAACAGAGTATTTGGTGAAAAAGAACTCAAATCTGATATCAAGTTCATGGTCGAGTGCGCAGTATTGTTACTAATCCTCTTATATATGTCACAGACATGGAAAATGTACAGCAGACACTTCAAATTCATTGAGAAATATCATCAGCATTGCTTCTACAAAACCATGGTGCAGATTATTGTCTATTAACTGTATTGTCAGTCCAGATCTGACAATATATCTGATGTAAGACATCCAAAACAAAGTCTCCACTCTAAGCTTTGTCACAGCTCATGGTTATCAGGAGGACAGAGGAAATAGTTCAAGAACATCCTTAAAGCCCGACTGAGAAGATCAATATCTCCCTGAATCAGAGGAATCTCTACCCCAAAACTGCCCAAACTGAAGGAGAAGTATTTCTGAAAGGCCAATTGGAAAGCAAGCCCCAAAGCAGAAGGATGTGTAAATACTGGAGCATTTCACCCACTCACCTGCTCAAGCATCACCTGCACCAAATGAAGCAAAGTGTACAGATCAAATATTGGATTCAGTCACCTCAGGATCCACAACACAGAATGCAAGAAGACTATCCCTGATTTTGAGGATTTGTCAAAGAATAGAGACATGTCATGTTACCTTTTCTCTCCCCACAGATGCTGCCAGCCCCGCTGCAAATTTCCAGCATTTCTGTTTCTATTTCTGCATACATTTTACATTTAGCACCGATAACCCTAGTGACAGCTAAAATTGCTGTCAGACTTAATTTGGATGTCCTTCAGCACAAACTCACAATTTTGGAGCCAGCGTTTCCAATCTAACTGCTATATTTTCTACATTGAATTAGTTTGTGGAATTCATCAATCTCCATACAAAAGAATGGAGTGTGCACTGGCATCCTGACATTTTAGTATGATATTTCAATTTCTGAATTTGGTTTTGTATTTCTGAAAAGAATATGAAAAACAATAAACTTTGAAAAGAATGAATAGATTTCTTGTTTTGCTAAACTGATTGAATACATGTAAAATGATTTGTGGTGTCAATAGAAAACATTAAGGCAGCAGTTTTTCTTCACATGGAGTCGCCCTTTAGTTGGTCGCTCATCTGAAGATATTGGTGAAAGGTATAGAAAGGTAATCAGCTGTTGAAGCTTCTTCAGGTCAATAGTATATTATAAATTTATGTACTGCTTCTTAGATGTACAGCAAATAAGAAATGAGCTTCAGAAAAATATAGGAGACAGTGAGGACTGCAGATCCTGGAGTTCAGACTCAAAAAGTGTGGCGCTGGAAAAGCACAGCAGGTCAGGCACCATCCGAGGAGCAGGAGAGTCAAAGTTTCAGGCATAAGCCCTTCACCAGAAAAATATCATTCAGAACAAGGCCAGTCAGCCTTGTTGCTTTGTTATAGATGCCACTCTTTAATCAGATGTTCTTTCTGTTCCTTTCCTCCACATGTTTTATAGTCCCCTTTAAGTAATTATCCAACATTAATACACTGTGGTCAGCAATTGCAAGGAATGAAGGCAGCATGAAAACAATATCATTTTCTACATTGTCAATGTACAGAGTTACAGTGGATCCTTTTTTTGCAATTGGTTGAGACGTGCTTTTCTCAGGATACATAGTGTATCAAGGTTCCTGATGAACGGCTTGATTCTCCTGCTCCTTGGATGCTGTCTGACCTGCTTTCCAGCACCACACTCTGGATTACATATGGTATCAGAGGAATAAGTAAATATACTTACTTAGGCCTCAGCACCTGATAATATGAGTCACCTGCATTCACAAGAGAACTGTGCTGTAAGTAGTAAACAATTTATTATTGGCTCCAATGTGCATTGCAGGATTTTGTGATGGTACAGAATGCGCTATGTCTATGAAAGAGGTGCTGATGTACTCTTTAAGCTTCTATTAGATGATATTTCCTCTTAACACCCACAACTATGGATCCATGTAAATCTGTGAAGCTATTTAGCCAATGCTACTTACCACTTCTCATGCATGAACTGAGCTTAGGCGGGGGTCCGGCGTTTCACACCTTCAGTGTCAATCAGCTTGACATGACCTTTTTAAATATAGTCAAGGGCTTCAAATTTCCATTCTCATCTCCAGCTTCACTTTGTTCACCTGCTGAAAGCTACAGTCATGTACTGAAAGTTTGCAAATTCCAGATAACATGCAGAACTACCACCCTGCAGCTCATTCAGTGGATCAGTGAAGAACATGCATTATGCAGTCAGGCGAGATTAGAAAGATATGAGGTTTTAAGTCTCTTTCAACTGTTCAGTTATGAATTACAGCTTGTATTTGTACTTTGCCACAGTATAGCCGTGCTTGGTAGCTTTCAAAGAGCTACAATGTAACATGAATGCTCGAGATGTAAAGGAGTGTCTGGACCAGGTCAGATCCATTCAAAACATTTCAGCAAAGTAGCCCAGAGCCTAACTTTGCTGGTTGTTTCAAGCTAGTGAAATGTGGATATTCCAGGAATGATGCAGCTGGTCAAAACATTTAGTTTTAAACAAAACAGAATTTCTTTAAAAGATTACTGAATGAAACACAAACTAAAGAGAACAGAACATAGAATAACTTAACCTATCCAAAAACCCAACGGGTGATACCAGCTTAATGATGCAATTCCAAATACTTATAATAATCCTCATAAACACTCCTTGGCACAAAAGGTAAAATCAAACACAGGATCTCACAGGGGAGACATGTCAGAGAGAGAGAGGACCAGCATGGACCTGCTTCTTTGCGTCCAGCAGCTTCAGAACATTACTGTGCTAAAACCACATCAAACCAGAGAAGGGCTGAGCTGGGAGCACTGGCCACTCCCCTTTCATTTTACAAGTTTGTTTTTTTTTTAAACTTAAGCACCTTTTGCTTGAGGCATAATCTGTTAGTTATAAATAAACTGGCCCTAAAACCCTTCAAACTTAGACTTTTCGGGGTTTGTGTCATTTACGACCTCCCTGAAAAAAATACCAAGGACAGCATAACCTTGTTAAAGGAGCAGCACTGTCACAGGTGAAACAAATTTTAATAAAACATATCTTTGACTAGCAAACCTCAGGCTGCTGCTAGATACAGCAAATTGTAAGGAAACCTTGATTTGATAGCTTCCCCTTGTTTATATTCCTCATGACACTTTTGCAGCGAGGTCCTCTACCTTGCCAGTTCTAACCTGCCATCTATGTTCTGCTGTGTTTCTGTGGAAAGCACCAAGGAGGAAAAGTTTCCATTTGGCCTAATTCATTCAAATAAATGGTGTCAAGGGCAGCATCTGTGAATCTATGAACAGGCAAGAACATACCATTTGTCAGGCAAAGAAAAGTGCAATTTTGCACTTGAACTTGCTTTAGATTCTCAACCTGCTGCATTTCACACAAAAACAATCTCAAAAAACAACTGAATAAGTAGTTAATGCGATTCAAATGTTGAATATTTAAGAATAAATGATTTTGCAAGTTAAATGCAATGGCATCACAATGAATTTTACCTCAAAATACATACATTTTGGAATTTCTAAGATTTAATTTGAGAAAATTGTCCAGTACTTGCAGATCCAAACACTATTGTTTGAAATAACCCTTAATATAAAAGAAAGGGGCATCTGTCTTTTCGTAAAGTGATTTGCTAAGTGATAATTTGAGTGCTGAAAGTTTCATTTGAAAGATGATTATAAATCTGTAAGTCAAAATAGTATCTATTCTTTCGTATTATTACCATAAGGCAATTTAGCAAGTGAAAACCTGCTCACAGACTGCTGCAAAAGCACTGCACAACAGATGTCATCACCTAATTCACAGATGGTTCAGTAAATCAAACGTATTTCAATCTCGGTGGAACATCACTAAGTTGCCAACAGTGAACAGAATCTATGACAATACTTTAAGAAAGTTCCCAGACTGATAGCAATGTCAAGCTGTTCTCACCTACAACCAAGTCTGTTTTAACGTGAGAAACAACCAATAAAAAGCTTTCTGTTTGCCTGTACTTCTGCTAGTGCGGCTGAGATTTCTGATTTGAATCAAACTGCTTTGTGTTGACAAAGGAAGGTAATTTATTTTGAGAGACACATTTTGGGGGTAACTTTAACCTAATTCATCAAACGGGAAACTGATGCAATCAGATCAGCTGCCTGCTTTAGCCATGAAATCAAATTGGATTGAACAAAAAATGCTGGAGCTTGCAGTGGGTCAGGCAGCATCCATGGAAAGAGAGCAAGCTAACGTTTCGAGTCTAGATGACTCTTCATCAGGGCTGAAGTGAAGTGTGGAGGGACAGCATTTATACTATAGTTTGGGAAGTGCTGGTAGAGGTAGTGTGTGTAAGGTACTGGTGGAGAAAAGGTGTTAGCAGTATACAATAAGTGATCGGAATGTGAGAATGGCTGAACAATGGTGTGTCTCCTGCCAGACCTGAAAGGACAGTCAGTCAGATGTGGGAGGGGAGATCATGATAACAAGCTAAAAGAAAAGAAAGAAATGGTTCACAATTTAATGATGTTGAGCTCAATATTAAGTACAGTACGTTGTAAAGTGCCTAGTCTGAAGATGAGATGTTATTCCTCCAGTTTGCGCTGTGATTCACTGGAACACTGCAGCATGTTGAGAATAGGCAGTGGGCACGTGAGCAGGATGCTTGCGCACATACTGGAGGGAAGGGGCAAAATGGTCACCCGGTGTGTGTTTGGTTTCTCCAATGTAGAGGAGGCCACATTGGGTGCAGTGAATACAATACACAAGAGTGGAGGAGGTACAGGTAAAATGCTGCTTCACCTGGAAAGACCGTTTCAGCCCTTGGATGGTGACCAGGAAAGAGGTGTTGCACCTTCTGCAGTTACATGGGAAGGTACCATGGGGAGGGGGCATTGTGTTGGTGGTTGTGGAATGGACAAGTATTTCCTGGATGGACCAATCCCTGCAAAATGTAGCTGGGCGAGTGAGGGGAAGATGTGTTTGGTGGTGATGTTCTGCTGGAGTTGTCTGAAATGACGGAGAATGATCCTTTGAATGTGGAGGATGGTGGGATGTAAAGTGAGGCTAAGGGGAAGCCGATCACGCTGTTGTGAGTGATGGGAAGGGGCAAGGACAGAGGCTGATTGGTTGGATGTGGTTGAGAGCCCTGTCAGTCACAGTGGGTGAGAAACCACAGGTTTGGAACAAGCAAGCCAGATCAGCAGCGCTGTTTTGGAAGGCGGCATTATCTGAACAGATGTGCTGTAGGCAAAGGGACTAGGAGAATGGGATGGAGTCTTTGTAGAACGTGAAGTGCAACAAGATGTAGTGAAGGGAGTAATGGGAGTCGATGGGTTTGTAGTTGGTGGCAGTGGATAGTTTATTCCCTGAAATGGAAAGGAAGGGAGGTGTCGGAAATGGACAATGTGCAAGTTATAGAAGGGTGGAAATTAGAGGCAAAATGAATGATGTTTTCAAGGTCCTGGCAAGAGAATGAAGCAGCATGAAGCAGTCATTGATGTACTGAAAAAAATAACATTTGGATGGGGCCAGAATAAGACTGGAACAAGGATCATTCCACTAACTCCATAAAGAGGCAGGTATAACTGTGACTCATGTGGGTGCCCATAGCCACTCCTTTGACTTGACAAAAGTGAGTTGAATTAAAGGAGAAATTGTTCAGTGATAGAACAAATTCAGCTAGGCAGAGGAGAGTGGTGGTGAATGGGGATTGTTCAGCCCTCTGGTCGAGGAAGAAGCTAAGAGCACTCAGACTATCCTAGTGGGAGATGGAGAGAGAGGGATTGGACATCCATGGTGAACAGGAGAGAGATAGGGCCAGGTAACTGGAAATTGTCAATATGGCAGATGGCATCAGAAGAAGTGTGGGTGTAGGTGGGAAGGGTCTGGACAAGTGCAGAGAAGATGGAGTCAAGGTAAAAGGCAATAAGCTCATTGAGGCAGGATGATATGATGGGCCTACCTGAATAGTCTGGTATATGAATTTTGGGAAGGAGGTAAGAGCACATTGTCCAGGGTTGAGAAACTACTAGGTTAGAGGCAGCAGGGGCAGGTTTTCCCGTGACAATCCTGGCAAGCACTGGATTGTTAATTGGATGTTGGAGTCATGGTCCAGAAGGCAGGAGAAAAAAAGTGTCTAAGAGTTGATGTTGAGCCAAGGTAAAGATCAGTGCACCAGACTATAACAGTTTGTCAACCAGTTTGACAACACAGTTAAGGTTGGATCTAAAAGAGTGAAGTACGGCAATTTAAGAAGGGAACAGTTTAGTGTGGATGAGAGAAGCAGAGAAATTGAGAGAGCCGATGTCACGTTGGCAGTTTTCAATGAAGAGATCATGGACATGCCATATGTCTGTCCTCAATATGCTGCAGTGTGACAGTGAATCACAGCGCAAACTGGAGGAACAACATCTCATCTTCAGTCTAGGCACTTTACAGCCTTCTGGACTTCATATTGAGTTCAACACCTTCAAATTGTGAACCATTTCTTTCCTTTCTATTAGCTTGCTATCATGATCTCCTCTCCCACATCCGACTGACTGTCCTTTCAAGTTCAGCCATTGTTCAGCCATTCTCACATTCCGATCACTTAACATCACTACTAACATGCTGCCTCCACCAGTACCCTACATCCACTACCCCCACCACCACACCCCCATCTCAAATATAATATAAACACTGTCCCCTCCTCACTCCACTTCAGTTCTAATGAAGAGTCATCTAGACTCAAAATGTTAGCTTGCTTTCTCTCCATGGATGCTGTTTGACCGGCTGTGATCTCCAGCAATTGTTGTTTTCAGTACAGATTCCAGTGTTTGCAGTAATTTGTTCCTCCATTATCAAATTGGATGTTTTGTGAGTTAGACTAATGTTAACCTGATGTCACAAACAGATACCAGGTAAAGTTTTTCAATTGTCACTATGGTTCCAGACAGAATACCTAAATTGTCATGCTTGAAGGTGAGGAGGATGAACTGACTTCTTTTTTCGAGGGTTGACAGGTTGATTGAAATTCTTTTATCCTGGTTCCTTTCCACTGTAGCTATCTGGTAGCATCCAGAGTAATAAAAAGGTTTTTTTTTTCCCATTCTTTATACCTATGATTTAGAGGTGTTTAATGGCTATCCTCAAAGCTTTGACCTTCATAGCACAATAGTCCAAACAGAAGAATGTAAGGGCACTAACTCACCCCAGACCATGGTTGAATCTCATCTTTAATCTTTGCTCCAGTGTGTTCTTGAAAGGAGAAAACACAATTACGTTCCTTGCTTAGAGTGTTTTCATTTTTAACTATCATGTCCATAGTCTGAGATACTGACTGTGGATTACAGTTCAGTTTAGAGTGCATTTTTGACCCTTTGAAGGTTACTTTCAAGATGATCATCTTCACATAGCCACTGGGTTTACATCTGCAATCATTTTGGTTGTATCAATCCTCTTTTAAAATACATATGCTGGAGTTTAACATGTTCAATCTGTCTTTAGGTGATCTGGCGGTTATGATCCATGTTGATGACAGCAATCATTTTCAACATTAAATATACATTATTCAGAATATGATTGATATATTGACTGATACAAAATGATTTTTGCTCCAGTAGTGTAGCATGCAAATGTTTGTATTAATCATTACATTAATATAGCTGATGTATGTATTCCTCAAGGTGCTTACAACAAATCATAAATTGGAGGGCTCCTTCCACTTCTTCACCTTTCTCAATCCACTTTCTGCTCTTATTTCTTACTTTGCTCCTCAGCTACTCTCTGTACAACGCATGGCAAGTGTGATATGCCCTAATGATGTAAGGCTGTACATAACATGGTAAACTAATTTAATTTTGACATCTGCTCTGCTGATGATGATGTGGTCTCTTGGCTTAAATATGACTGAGCAAAATGTCATAGCCTGAGTGCTTCACTACATTGTGGTAAAAACAATGACTGCAGATGCTGGAAACCAGATTCTGGATTAATGGTGCTGGAAGAGCACAGCAGTTCAGGCAGCATCCAAGGAGCTTCGAAATCGACGTTTCGGGCAAAAGCCCTTCATCAGGAATAAAGGCAGTGAGCCTGAAGCATGGAGAGATAAGCTAGAGGAGGGTGGGGGTGGGGACAAAGTAGCACAGAGTACAATGGGTGAGGGGATGAAGGTGATAGGTCAGGGAGGAGAGGGTGGAGTGGATAGGTGGAAAGGGAGATAGGCAGGTAGGACAAGTCCGGACAAGTCATGGGGACAGTGCTGAGCAGGATGTTTGGAACTAGGGTGAGGTGGGGGAAGGGGAAATGAGGAAACTGTTGAACCCCACATTGATGCCCTGGGGTTGAAGTGTTCCAAGGCGGAAGACGAGGCGTTCTTCCTCCAGGCATCTGGTGGTGAGGGAGCGGCGGTGAAGGATGCCCAGGACCTCCATGTCCTCGGCAGAGTGGGAGGGGGAGTTGAAATGTTGGGCCACGGGGCGGTGTGGTTGATTGGTGTGGATGTCCCGGAGATGTTCCCTAAAGTGCTCTGCTAGGAAGCGCCCAGTCTCCCCCAATGTAGAGGAGACCACATCGGGAGCAACGGATACAATAAATGATATTAGTGGATGTGCAAGTATACAATAAATGATATTAGTGCTTCATTACATTGATGACTTTCTTCCACTCTGGTGTTATGGGATAACTAAAAGGTCCAATCCTGGATCTGCAAACCCTGGCACAAGTGGGGCAGCTGATGTTTGCTGATGTGAGTTTTTGAACGCTTCTTACATCTGGCTTTCATCTGAGCCTGTTCGATGCACTCAAATGGTTGACACCTTTGCTTCTTCCATAATTTTGCTGGTCTGTTAGAAGTTTCAACAATTCATTAGAGATGTTTGAGCTCATGGGTCAGGCAGGAGGAGAAGGGCTTTTGCCCAAAACGTCGATTTTCTTGCTCCTCGGATGCTGCCTGACCTGCTGTGCTTTTCCAGCACCACTCTGATCTAAACTCTGGTTTCCAGCATCTGCGATCCTCACTTTTGCCAAGGCATGAGGAGAATCCTGTCAGCTGATTGACTGAAATTAGTACCCTCAGTACCAGGGATACTGACTGGAGAATGGACAGTGATAATGGAGCACTTCTCCTGCCAGTCAATTTGCAGACATCACTGATATTTCTGCAGGAGTTGGATACATGTACACAGTGCATGTTTGTAACATATATGTGAGGGCTGATAACTCTGCAGCATGTAGATCATGCGCTTGATATCAGGTTTGAGATCCTTGTCACCAAACAATCAGGTGGCCAAGGGCTGCACTATCTCATGGGAATTGATGTTACGTTTCATCATGGATGACTGCCCTCACCAACAGGAGACTTCCAAATATAAGAACTGATCTCCATTGTCTGGTGGCTCACTATGCGTTTTGATAGTCAATGGAGGGCATTGTGCGATTGAAGTAAGCTAGAATAAAAGCATTCACAAATGCTTTTGTGAATTCATCTTGAACTTTGGAGCTCAGATTCTGATCGTGTGCATACACAAGTGCTCTCTGTGTCCTACAGGTCTGTGCCAGAAATTAGGGTGAGCTTGATTCTGGTTGAAAAGAGTGGTGATGGAAATGCACAGCCAGTCAGGCAGCATCCGTGCAGCAGGAGGGTGGATGTTTTGAGCATAAGCCCTTCATCAGGAATGAGGGAATGGCTCAAGGGGGCTGAGAGATAAATGGGGAGTTAGGGGGTATGGGGCTGGTGACAAGGTAGCTGGGAATTCAATAGGTGGATGAAGGTGTTTGTGGGGGGGTGATGGTTATAGGTTGGAGAGGAGGGTGGAGCAGTTAGGTGGGAAGGAAAATGGACAGGTAGGACAGTTCAAGAGGTAGTGCTGAGTTGGAGGTTGGATCTGGGATGAGGTGGAGAGATGGGAAATGAGGAAACAAAAGTGTGATTATTGACAAAGTCATTGAGAAGTGGATGGGCCCTGAACTTGAAACACTACATATGTTTTTGCCTGACAATGTAGAGGAAGTTGCTGATATTGAGTTTGTAGATGTTTGAAAATATAAGTATTATGGTCATGAATGCCGCAGATGAAAATTATTTCAGTAATGTATTCAGTGAAAGGATTCAGACAGTGATCAGTGCTGCCTGCTGAAATGCTGCACTACACCTTAGCAGCTATCCAAAGTGCAAGCTGAGCACTGCCCTGCCATGGATGGCTTATGCAAAGAATTCACTCCATTCCTTATCACTTGTCTGACGGGATAAATCCCATGTAAAAGACTTCCTGCTAAATAAGTCCTGTAATTCCATTGTTTCTAGTCATTTAAACACTTGCTTTGATTAGATTACTTACAGTGTGAAAACAGACCCTTCGGCCCAACAGGTCCACACCAACCCGCAACCCACCCAGACCCATTCCCCGACATTTACCCCTTAACCTAACACTACAGGCAATTTAGCCAATTCACCTAACCTGCACATCTTTGGACTGTGGGAGGAAACCCACGCATATGGGGGGAGAATGTGCAAACTCCACACAGTCAGTCGCCTGAGGCGGGAATTGAACCCAGGTCTTTGGCGCTGTGAGGCAGCAGTGCTAACCACTGTGCCACTGTGTCGCCCGTGCTGCTTTGAAGGAAGATAGGTTTTTTTGAAAGCTGACTTCATGCAAAAAAGATTGGAAAGATATAAGATATTGTGTTAGACCACGTGTAATAGATATGAACTCAGGAGATATGCCTAATAGAAAGAAAAAGTGTTGTAGGAAAAGGAGCTTGTGAAGTAGTATGCTATGGTGGTAAGACAGTGGTTTTCAAACATGACATTAAACTATTAAGTTTCATTCATCATAATTAATTGGGAAGAAATACAAAGTCTCAGAATATGCACAAATGATGCAAGGTGATTTTGGCACCTGGCACCTCACGGACTCACATAATCATGGTGCTAAGGAATATCATACAGTAGATCAAAGGATGGATGGTGGTACCTAAGTGTCTTGGTAACAGGATAGGACTATCAGATCCATAAGCTTATTAGGAACTCAGATGAGATGTGTTCTGGAGATGTGTTCCTGATATATGGAGTGTAAGATCGAGCAAAAATCCCAGATTTTAAAATATATGGACAAAACCCTGGAATTTAGACAGAGTCCTTGACTTTCAAAATTCTTAAAAACAAACCTAAAAGCTGGAATGGGTTTGTCGGAAACACACAGCCAGCAGGTCTTGGAGTAGAGATTGCTGTCTGGGACTATTGTCCAACGTGGAATCCCATTGTACAACTCCTCTCTAAAAGAACAATCCACTAAAACCGTCAGGCTCTAGCCCGAGGTAACTTTAACACCTCACGCTACGCAGTGCAGACAGGATGGGACCTACAGAAATACTGGACATTTAACCTTGATCAAAATCCATACATGCATTTTTTAACTATTAGAAAGCCAATTAACTTCAGAGAGCTCAGTCAAAAATGCAGATTTGAGGGGAGATGGCGGGGCCCACAATCGGTATTACTGTCAGCTCCACCTGACCATGACCTTCCTCAACAACAAGCTTCTGCACAAACAGCTTCCCCACAGGCCTCCAGCCCTGGAGGAAGACCTAAAAGAAGCCAAATTGAGAGGCTGAACAGAGAAGCTGAATCAGGAAACCGAACCAAGACCTTCATCAGAACTAAGTTCATCTGAGTGGAAATGAACCCAACCAAGTGCTATCGAAACAAAAGCTTCCAGACATGGGCCTTTTCCAAACCAAGAGAATTGATGGTAAGAACCTCAGCAACTTCAAAACCACTTATGAAGTGGTGAGCACAAACTCCAAAGATCCAACCTAGCTAGCAAGGTGGGGAAGATGGGTGGTGGCAGTGCTTTGGGGCCTCAAGGGTAGGAATTCTGATTAAAGAGTCTGAAATTAAGCACTGTCTTTCCTATGTGTCAGTAGGATGATATTCTTATAGTGTTCTCTAGTTACTAGTTGCTTAGAGTACTACTGTTCTCCTACATATTGATTGTGTCAATTTCCTTGTTTTATTGCATCACTTATTTCCTTGTATTATAATTATTGTAATTACCTTTTAGTTTTTAAATAAGCACAGAGATTCTTTTGCCCCGAAACACCTGTCTACTCCCTCTTTCTTTCCCAGTCCCTGAATAAATCCAGTGTCCAGAGTCAGGCATCTGGAAGTAATTTGAACCACTTCAAGATCAGAAAATAACTGATTATAAACCAGAACCCTACAGGAAAAGTTAATGGTAAGTTTAAATATTAGTTAAATAATTAGGATGGCTGGGAAGTGGACTGGCAGAATGGTGTAAACGAATGTAAATTAAGAAAGTACAGTTCAAGTTTCAATAGTGTGTCTGAGACTGGCTGTTGTGTTAGGACGTTCTCATGTTACCAGACAATAGAGTGTCTGATCCTATAAGAGAAAGACCTCATCATTGTTGACGTGAAAGTCATTGAACTACAAGTCCCGGAAACAGCTTGAATAGATAACAATGAAATGACAGTAATCGAACACAAAGTAAAAGTCCTCATGAATTCTACGCTTTGATGGCTGCCAACAATCTTGAGGATAATCTAATAACAGAGACAAAATAAAATGAATTAGATGTTCAGAAATAATTTGGAATTTATTCTCAAGTATCAGTTAGGAGACACCGAGATCTGCCACATGAATGAATTTGTACTGCAACGTTTCCTATAGGTGAAGCTTATAGTTGCATGATTTTGAAGAAGGATTAGGGGACAGAGATGTTTGATTGGAATCAGTCACAATGGAAAACCTAATCCTGAAAATCTTTTTCAGTCAGTTTTAGCCACATCTTTATGGGATTCTGATCAATTGATATACTTCTGCAAGGTGATAACATTCAGAGATAAATATTTTTCAAAATGGCCAAAAAGGCAAATGATGATAAAGGTCACTATGAAAATTAAACAACTGTATCTGTGTCCCAAATGATGCATTGGGCTCATCATTTTTTTTTTGGTTGAGGTCTGCTTTACTCAAAGTAAAAATATGTTCTGCAATTCATTTGATATTGAAAAGGGAAACTTGCAGACATCTTCATGATGCATGTTGATGATTTCATATCAGATGGGCCAGTGAAATTTAAGAAATACGTTATTTATAAGATTAAAGGGGAGTTAAAGATTATAGAGTCAAAGAGCAGTATAACATGGAAATAGATTCTTTGGTCTAACTCATCCATGCTGACCAGATATCCTCAATAAATCTAGTCCCATTTGCCAGAATTTGACCTATATTCCTCTAAACCCTTCCTAAGTGCTTCCATATAAACCTGTTGGACTATAACATGGTGTTGTGTGATTTTTAACTCCTTCCTATTCATATAGCTATCCAGATGCCTTTTCAAAGTTGTAATTGTACCAGCCTCCACCACTTCTTCTGGCAGCTCATTCCACACATGCTACACCCTCTGCATGAAAAGGTTTCTTCTTAGGTCCTTTTTAAATCTTTCCCATCTCAGTCTAAAACCATGCCCTCTAGTTTTGGACTTGAATGTCAGGCTTCTAGATTATTTAAATATAACACATGAAATATTTAGTAGAGTATACCTGGAATAACTAAATCAGTGAAGCTATTCAAAATATTACTCCCATCCTAATTAAACATGCTAGATTATAACAGTAAAATGAGTTATACCTTAGATATACACTTGTGATGTTTCACTGCAGGGATTTAACAATAGCAAGTAATTACTATCTTTGATTTCTCCTTCACCAACCTATCCACGTTATCAAGAGATAAACAGAGCAGAAGGTTTGCACAGGAGCCTCGAGTCAGTATTTACCACATCACTCCACGTAGACATGACGAGTTTTTAGAGAATTCAAAAAGGAACGAATAATGTGCAATCGTAGCAATAGACAGAAATAATCAATGGCACCAAATTATGAAGGGTCTGTACAGAATGGATAGGGAGAAGACTGTCAGTGGCAGAATTGTGCAGAACTAGGAGAAATAATTTTAAAGTGAATGATTAAAGGGAGAAATTACTTTGAACTGCAAATTGTGATTATGATCTAGTGTGCTCTGCCTGACTATATGACGATGACAGATTCAACCAGGATGAACAACATCTCAGATCTAACAGGACTGTCCCATATTTGAGGGGTTTCTGTGTGCTCCATATTGTTTGTTTTTGAATTTACTTTAATTGATAATCTTTAAGCATGTGCAGGACACACATGCACACTGCCCTCCTGGTAACCTGCTGCTCTCACTGTCGCATCAGCACATCTCCTTCCTCATTCTAACAATCTTGACTGCAGCTCTCTCCTCACATATACTATCTGCCATGTCAAAGTATCTGTTCTTCTTTGCCCCTAAGAGTTGATCACCCTGGATTCAACTGTGTCTTCCAAAAGGTAATAGGATAATTAACTGAAAAGCAGAAGAATGTGGGGCGACAGAGAAAAGATGTGAGGAGAAAGATTAACTGAATTGCTTTTCGAGTCAGCAAAGTGGACTGAAAGATCACCTTCTGTGAAGTCACAGTAGTATAATCCCATGATTTTATCTAAGCAATTGTTGATCTCTTTGAATAGCTTGCATGGTGGGAAAATGAAAGACTTCTTGCTGCTAGTGAATGCATGTTCAACTGTGCCAGTTTAAGAAAGTGCTTTAGCAAGAGCACTGACTATTACAATGGAATGACTGGTGCCAAATCAGTGTTATGCACTGATTGAAATTATGATCTGCCAACTAGATACTTCAAGTCTATGTTCACTGCATGTACATTAATACCTCCATGTATAATTCAGCATGCATCCAGTTGTGCAAAGGTTGGACACTATTTTCATTTTGTGTGTACAATGAAGTAATATTTTCAACATGAGAGGAACTTCAGATGTCTGCACACAGCATGTATGCCTCATGGTAATGATCACATGACTACATCAGACGAGGAGAGACATTTGAACATGATTACTTCAATCCAAACAATTTTGGATCTCTAGGATCGCTCACAGCAACGTAAAATGAATCTGAATTTTGTAGACTTTATGAGTATAATTGGAGCATATGAACATTGCTCGATATTGGAAAAAGGGTTTTCAATTTGTACAGTTAGCACAATGTTCCAAAGAAAGAAGAATGCTAACTTGATTGATTTGCAGATTGAATAAAAAAAAAATCCCCAGGAAATTTATAACTATGGGTGTCGAAATTGGTAGAAAAATGGAAATTCTACAAAGAACTAACCCTGTAAGTAATCCAAAGGAATCAAATTTGATCAAGGTGCCAAAGAAAAACAAAAGAAGGGGAATTAGGTGCATGAATAGACCTAGGTGCTAAGTGCATGATATTATGGAGTCAGAAACGTACTTTACATTATTGCACATTTTGTGAACTCAAATGGGATTCTTCAACTTGTACTAAGGTCTCAGTTTATACCTACTTTATAAATGAAGAATAGCAGTCAGAAATGGTTGAAAGTGCTGTAAACGTTAAGCAGTCAAAAGACATTTCAAGTCAAAACTAAAATAACTTATTTTGGGTGCATGTTATAGGCAAGTGGAGCCTGCCTTGCTGCACCACACTTATAGAACAGTTTGGTATAGGCCCTTGATGTTATGCCGACCTTTTATCCTAATCTAAGGTCAAACAAACGTATATACCCTTCATTTTACTTTTATCCATGTGCCTGTCGAAGAGACTTTAAAAGTCCCTAATGTATTTCACTCTACTCCCGCTGCTGGCAATGCATTCCATGCACTCATAATTCTGTGTAAAGAACCTACCTCTGACATCCCCCCAAACCTTCCTCCAAACACCTTAAAATTATGCCCCCTCGTAATAGCCATTTCCACCCTCCAAAAAAGTCTCAGGCTATCCACTTTATCTATGCCTCTCAACAAGTTCTACCAAGTCACCTCTCATTCTCCTTTGCCCCAATGAGAAAAACTCTAGCTCCCTCAACCCTTCTTCATAACAAATGCCCTCCAGTCCAGGCAGTATCCTGGTAAATCTCCTCTGCACCCTCTCTAAAGCTTCCACATCCCTTCTATAATGAGATGACCAGAACAGAACACAATATTCCAAGTGCGGACTAACCAGGGTTTTATAGAGCTGCAGCATAACCTTGTGGCTCCTAAACTCAATCCCCCTACATGAAAGCCAATGCACCTTACACCTTCTTAACAACCATATCAACCTGCAATTTTGAGGGATCTATGCATTTGGATCCCAAAATCCCTCTGTCCCTCCACATTGCTAAGAATCCAGCCTTTAACCCCATAATCTGCATTCAAATTTGACCTTCCAAAATGAATCACTTCACACTTTTCCAGGATAATTTCCATCTGCCACTTAACAACCCAGCCCTGCATCCTGTCAATATCTGGTTTCAACCCACAACAGCCCTCCACATTATCCACAACTCCACCAACTTTCACGTCATTGGCAAACTTATTAACCCACCCTTCCACTTCCACATCCAAGTCATTTATAAAAATCACAAAGAGCTGAGGTCCCAGAACAGATTCCTGTGGAACACTACTACTCAACAAGCTCCAGGCTGAATACTTTCCATCTACTACCACCCTCTGCCTTCTCTGGACCAGTCAATTCCTTATCCAGACAGCTAAGGTTTCCTGTATCCCATGCCTCCTTACTTTCTCAATGAGCCTACCATGGGAAACCTTATCAAATACCTTGTTAAAATCCATATATAACACATTCACTGCTCTACTTTCATCAATATGTTTTGTCATACCCTCAAATAATTCAATAAGGCTTGTGAGGTATGACCTGCCCCTCACAAAGCCATGCTGACTATCTCTAAATAAAACAAAAGTTTTCCAAGTGAGCATAAATCCTGTCTCTCAGAATTGTCTGTAATGTTTTGCCCACCAACAACTTAAGACTGACCGGTCTGGAATTCCCAAGGTTATCCCTATTCCCTTTCTCGAACAAGGGAATAAAATGTGCCACCCTCCAATCATCTGGCACTATTCCAATGGACAGTGAGGATGTAAAGATCATCACCAAAGGTGCAGCAATCTCTTCCTTCGCTTCTTGTAGCAACTTTGGGTAAATCCTGTCTGGCCCAGGGAACTTAATCTGTCCTCATGTTTTTTAAAATTTCCAGCACATCCTCCTTCTTAACATCAACCTGTTCAAGCATATCAATCCATTTCACACTGTCCTCACAAATGACAAGGTCCCTCTCAATAGTGAATACTGAGGCAAAGTATTCGTTAAGGATCTCCCCTACTTCCTCTGACTCCAGGCACAAGTCCCCCCCACTATCTCTGATTGGCCCTACCCTCACTCTGGCATCTTTTTGTTCCTCGCTTAAGTGTAGAATGCCTTGGGGTTTTCCTTAATCCTATCAGACAAGGCTTTTTCATGCCCCCTTTAGCTGTCCTAAGTCCATTCTTCAGTTCCTTCCTGACTATCTTGTAACCCACAAAAGCCCTGTCTGATCCTAACTTCCTCAACCTTAAGTAAGCTTCCTTCTTCCTCGTGACTAGATGTTCCACATCTCTTGTCATTCAAAGGTTCCTTCACCCTACCATCCCTTCCTTGTCTTAGTAGGAAAAGCTTATCCAGCACTCGCAGCAAGTGCTCCCGAACCAACCGCCACATTTCTGTCTTGCATTTCCCTGAGAATATCTGTTACCAATTTATGCTCCACAGTTCCTGCCTAATAGCATTCTAATTCCCCCTCCCCCAATTAAATATTTTCCAAGACTGTCTGCTCCAATCCCTCTCCATGACTATAGCAAAGGTCAGGGAGTTGTGATTACTATCAGCGAAATGCTCTCCCACCGAGAGATCTGACATCTGATCTGGTTCGTTGCTAAACACCAAATCCAATATGCCTCCTCTCTCCATCAACAACAATATTTCAGCATCCTGCTCATCTTTTTTTACCCTCTTTCGAATATGGTAAGTGGTCATGTTGAGAAGGTTAGAATGCTGTGGAGTTATATGAATAAAATAATCCAGAGAAAGCCATTTACTGTAACATGTGTGAAGAGAAATGCTTTAATATCTCGTTGTGAACCCTGCTACCACAGGAAATTAATTTGACAGTTTGATGGTGCAATCATCTCCTGGAAATTAATCATCCCATGTAACATTAAACCATGATCATTTTTTTTCCTTAGAGTCTGAATTATTCTCGTCATTATTGCAATGTACTCCCTGGAATGGAAGAATTGCATATCAGAGATAGTGAAAAGCATAGTTTAAAGGTTAAATGAATTTCTGTCCCTGCTTACACAATTTCTATTCAATAATCTCTCTGGTTCCTCTAAGGACTGTTTTTGATCTATGTTATCAAGATTTCATGATTTTGGGGTTTTTTTAAGTGACAGTAAAATGTCTTACATTAAATACTTTTTGTTAACCATTTAATTTCCCACCTAAAACTGATCTCCATGTAATATAGGTGCATGTAGTATTAATGGTTCAGTCGAAGAGTCTGAGAATAAACTATACAATCATCATATTTCCTTGGCCCGCCTTTTAGCTACTTACCTAAATGCCAAGTGTTACAATTAAAAACAAAACAAAGAAACTTTCTCTTGGCTTCATGAACTAGAAAATCAGGCTGAGTGTAAAACATGTTACACATTGTCATCCATGTTATTCACCAAGAACAACTTCACTTCTACGGATTGAAAAATGAAGGTGTCAAAGCAAAATTAGTGAAGGATAATTTGTTTTTGTTCCATTTATGAAATGGCATCAGTGAAATGTTACATTCCTAGATTTCTATTTTTTGTCTTTCTCAACCAGTGTGTGTTATGATTTGACTTTTCTCTTCCTTCCTTCCTATTTTCAGGACTATTGAGAATTCTGTCCAATTAACTTAATCAAGTTCTGCACCACATAATTCCTTTACACAATGCCATTGTTTATTCAGGTTCATCAACATTGCAGCTTAATAGCATTTCATCTTTATGCACTCATTCTCAAGTAAGCATGTTGATTCTACTAATCATTCCCTTGTATAGTGAACGTGACATGTTCCATTGTGTTGTGAAGAGTTGCTATAGTTTATAATTCGAGCTACTGTAAAAATGATAGCTGCATCAATCTTATATTATTATATCAAGTGAAAGTCTTTAGTTTTCAGATTGGCAGTGAAATATGATAATAAATTCAATGCAGCATAAAATTGGGTGAATTGGTCAGATATTTACTACTTGCTTCTTGCCAAGGCAGAAAGTTAAACATCAGGTCTTGCATTTTTATGACATTATTTCTGCCAAATCAGCCTGTTTAAATCTATGTTGTTTATTATGACAATACCAAACTCAGACAGAATAGGAGGATAATAAAACATGGTTTGAACTTTCAGTTTTGTTTTCTAATAATGACTTTTAAGGACTAAACAAGCTTTTTTGTTGTTGTGAACATTTTGAATACTCTTTGGCATCAAAGCCACCTTAAGATAGCAGCAAAAAAAGGAAGAAAAATCAATTTTTTGGTCTTGTATATTTGATTTTTTTTTCATGTCGACTATCCAAATTGCCACTAAGACAACAAATAAATCCAAAAGATTTTTTCAACAACAAATTACATTAATGTAGGTTTTATTTTATTTATGCTTATTAATATTGTTACATTAGAAGCAAAAACAAACCATTAAACTTTAAGTTCAAAAATCTGATTGTCAAACCTGAGACCTTTCATGAATTAAAGTAGTTCAAAAAAGAACAAATACTAACCCAAAATGGCCGACATCATAACCTGGTCACTAATTGAGACAATTCTAGGAGATAAATGTGGAAAAAACAAAATTAACTTTGCTGAAATGACCACCTCCTAAGCGTGTTGAAACCACACAACTGAGTCAGGATCAAAAAAAAATCACAAACCCTGTCATTTTTGACATATGTATGACAGTTTCAAAAATCATTTGCCTGTTTGTAAAGAGAATGGAACATGCAAACTAATCATATTCCAATAATTGCTTCTCAGACCTCAGAGTAGAGGGAAGGAATGATGGACTGACAACTGCAAAATTGGAAGTCTTTCTCTCTGTTTCTCTTGCATTAATCATCATTGAATTTCCCTGCTATCAACATCCTGAGGGTTACCATTGACCAGAAACTCCACTGGACTTGCCACATAAACACATTGGCCACAAGAACAAATCAGAGGCTAGGAACACTGCACCACAAAATTCACGTCCTGTTTCCTCAAAGAATGTCCACACCTACAAGGCATAGTTGAGGAGTGTGATGGAATATTCCCCACTTGCCTGGGTGACTGTAGCTTCACTAGGTCATCAGAAGCTTAACAACACCAAAGAAAACGCTGCCTACTTGATTGGAACCACATCCACAAGCATCCACTCCCTCCACTACTCAGTAGCACAGTGTGTACTATCTACAAAATGCAGTGCAGAAATACACCAAAGATCCTTAGATAGCACTTTCCAAACCCATTTCCATCTAGAAGGATAAGGGTAGCACATACATGGGAACACTACCTCCTTCAAGTTCCCCTCCAAGCTACTCACCATCCTGACTTGGAAATATATTGCTGTTCATTTATTGTCAGTGGGTCAAAATCCCGAAATTCCCTTCAAAGACTATATCGGTCAACCTACACCATGTGGGCTGCTCTGGTTCAAGAAGGCAGCTCGCCAACACCTTTTCAAAGGCAGCTGAGGATAAGCAATAAATCCTGGCCAGTCAACAATGCCCACATCCCACAAGTTAATAGTAAAAAAATTTATAAGAGCAGAGCTTTTTTAATTTGTTCAAAGAGCATGGGTGTCATGGGTTCACTTTATTGCACTAATTGCCCAAAGGACAGTAACGGGTCAACCATATTGCTGTGGATATAGATTCACAGGTAGACCAGGCCAGGGAATGTTAGAAGATTTCTTTCCCGAAAGGACACTAAACAAGATTGTTATTTAAACACAATTGACAGTTGTTAAATTGAATGTGATTGAACTAGCTGTTTGTATTCCAAATAACTTTTGTATTGAATTCAAATTTCACACACTGCCATGGTGGCATGTGAAGCCATGCCCACACAACATCAACCTGGCATTCTGAATTACTAGTCCAGTGGCATTTCCACTACACACCACCACCTTCCAAATAGAAGAGGAATGAATTTCAATGAGAACAATAAATTATATACTGCAGGAGAATCAGGATGCTAATTGGTTGGCAAGTGGACACTGCTTGGATGAGCCATGGAGAATGCACCAGAATATGTCCCAGTCCCCCAAGCTACTTTATAATATAAATGGCACAATGTCTGGAAAAATTCCTGAAATAAAAGATTGCCCCCTGCATATTGCATATACTTTCTGGCAAGCATAAGAGATCCACTTTGCGAGTCTGACTGATAATATTAAATTAGTTGCTCATGCAATTCTTTATACACTAAACTTTGTCCAGCACATTTTGTAGCCCAAAAGATTAATGGTTGACATGAAGTTTGCTCAAACATGAATGATTTTCCATCCTAATTTATTTAATCTTTCTTTCCAGACACTGAAAGCCTCTATGTATTGATGGAAAACTCATCCTCACTGTTCAGTTTCTACTTTCATTACCTTTTATTTCTCACTAGTTATTTTCAATGTTTTTGAACTTCACTTATTGATTTGAAATTATTTACCCAGACAGTTTACATACTCAATCCACTAAACTAGCCGAGAGAGAAACTCTCAGTGTTCTATGAGTCTGACAGCTCACTACATTACCTCTCAGGTGACGGTTCTACCATCATCCTCTTTAAATGTGGGAAACTACAGAGTTTGGTCGTTCTTTAGAAATCAGGATCAGGATGTGTTCCAGATTCTTAACAGACATAGAAAAAGGCATATCATCAGAATGTTTACAAGATTCCCTTCATAAATTGTATAGTAGACCACCTAACCGAAGTTAAACTGTCTAAACAATGTTTAGAACTATGGTTTTGAGGTTTGTATGTCGCAGATAAAACAAAGAGAGGCATCCATATTTGCTTTGCAATTGCAAACTAAGGTCTACATATGAATAATTTATCAGGATACCAAGATGATGAGTGACAAGATCCCCATAAGATATGAATGATATTGCAAAATGAATTTAGCGTCAAATTAAACTTCCATTGACTAAAATTCCTGTCATGTAGACAGAAGCATACAGACTGTGTAGAGCACTTTGTGAGCAGAAGAAGAGAAAAGGCCTCGTTATGTGATTTTCCAGATGGGGAGCAAACATATTGTTGACTTGGTGATTACATTCGTCTCCATGGAAACTTTCCTAAAAGATTTGCTCAACAAACTGAAGCTTTTATAATGTCAAAGACATTCAGAAGGATGGCCATGATATGAAGCTACCTTCACAGTTCAACTAAGCTTACATGTCTTAAACATAAAGTTGATGGTTGATACAATCAGTTGAACAGAGTAAGACGTGTAGAAGGTGTGCCATTCTGCATGCATCAATAAATACCCAGTTTTCAAGGTGTTTGGCAGAAAAGGCCACTGGCAGAGGCAGAGCACCAGAGCAAAAGCTGATTTAGCGACACAGCCATGCACTGCCACAAAAACGGAGCATCTTCAAGCTACAAAAAAACCCGAGTATCTTGTCAGAGGTGTATACGTGAAGTGCTTGACAAACCAGAATTTAATACTACACATGATGAAACATGAATAAACATCAAAATGAGCTGGAAGCTCTTAAAGAACAAAATACTAAATGTCAAGAAGATTTGAGCCATTTGAAACTGATTGTGGCATTAGATCACTCAGTGGCTACCCTGGAACAAGGTGTTGGTTATATTGTGTTATGATAAAGAAATCCTTGAGCAGAAAATACAATGCCTGAAAAAACATCTTGACAATGCAAGCAGAAGAAACAGACAATAGCACTAATGATTGTGAAAATCAATGGCACCTCTAAACAAAGTCACCATCATGACTCCTGAAGTATCTGTAAATTAATTATATATTATAAAAGCTCATAGGCTTACTTGTTTTTATGAATTATTAAATTTTATTTTTGAAAGGATGGAGGTGTAGTATGTGTTGCTTGCCTTTAAAGAGAGTTTGTCATTAAGGACTTTATGCTTATAGTAGACGGGACTTTGCAACTCTGCCCGGCTGTTTGTCTGTTTTTGGATGTGCAGGTTTCCCATACAGAAATCAGTTGGTTTGCTTTTTATTTACTTTTTTTAATGTTCAGAATTTATCATACACATAACTGAACACTTCTTTTTTCCTATCACCAAATCACCCTGACATTTTTGTTTTTATTTTATAACTATTAACAACCATGAGTAAGTGACATGTAATTAATTTGATGGTTACATGCAAATCTGATTAGGAACAATGCAAGCCATCAAAAGTGAGTGAGTGGTAGGGAGAGTGGGAAGGGGATAAATCTAAATGGACTTGGATGGAAGGATAAGGCACTGTATCTGTTGTGGTGCTCAACTCTCTCAAAGGTATTGATGGACATGGTGTGCTCCCTCTCCAAAGACACCTGGGCACAAACATAACCAGTGTAGAGGAGCAGGCAGTCAACAGAAACAATCCTTTCTTTGGCTCACTGCCTGGACCTGTTTTTACCAGCTGGCCAGGCCCAGGAGCAGACTCATAAGGAAGTCCTCCAATGTGCCACAGATCAGGAGTGTAAGGCTGAAATGTAACTAAAAAGACAACAAAAGATTTTTCAATTAACTGAAAAGGGATGTAAACACCCACAACCAATGTATCCATGGATCCATAGATTCCACAGCAATTAAACAGTTGCGCTTGGATTCTGTGAACCACTGCAATCTGCAGTTACACGGGACTGCTGCGTGCAACACCTTCCACCCCAGCACCCCAGTGTAAAATGGGAAGACTCCCGCATAGAGAGCTCTCTATTAGGATCCCTATCATCAGGTGGTAAGTAAGTATAGGTAAAAACAATGACTGCAGATGCTGGAAACCAGATTCTGGGTTAGTGGTACTGGAAGAGCACAGCAGTTCAGGCAGCATCTGAGGAGCAGTAAAATCAACGTTTCGGGTAAAAGCCCCTCATCAGGAATACAGGCAGAGAGCCTGAAGGGTGGAGAGATAAGTGAGAGGTGGGTGGGGGTGGGGGTGGGGAGAAAGTAGCTTAGAGTGTGTATCAAGGCATGTCTGGGCAGTGGAGGAAGGAGTTGAGTAGATTGTGTGCAGAAACAAACTGTACAAAAAGCACCTCTTTGTAAGGCATAAGGACACAGATGGGCTCTCCAAAAGGTGGCTCAGATTGTGGGATGCAGGCTCCTGAGGGAGTTTCAGGAAACTAGGGCCGATGGGAAATTCTATCCAAGCAAGGGTACACGTTGACAGGTATCCATCACATAACTGAGAATCCTCTAACTTGTACGGGACGTCCACCCTGAGGTCTGCTGTTTTAAGTAAACTGATGCATGGGACCAATCTATTGCTTAAGAGTGATCAATCATTTAAACGAATATCATTAACATAGCTATTACTTTTACAGTGAATTGCTTCCAAATTGCAGAACCAGTCCAATGTTTCATTTCAATCCATGGCTAAGACTTCCTTAAGTTATTGAGGACATTTCCAATTCAGAAGACTTCATCTCTTTACATAAGCTACTTTAAGCAAACAATAATTAATGAAGTTTGGCAGAAAATAAACGTTATCACTGTGTGAAAAGATAGCAGATATTTATTCTGGTCAGTACATACAGAAGGCATTTGCCTGGTTGCTAAAATGTGCAATAGAGTTTTCTCTTTATCAAACAACTCAAGTGTAGCACTGTTTCTTTTTACAGGAGATCTATTCAATTCCTTTTACACACTGAAGACTAGAATTTAAAATCAATAAAAGCTATTTGTATGTAATTCTTATTTCAATTCATGCTGAAGGAGGCAATGTAAATAAGTCAGTAAAGTTAGAAGCAGTCTGGAAAGAGTTTTGAAACACTTAATAAGAATTATTTTAAGATGCTAACCAGTTCCTCACTTTTCTGCATCTACCTAAAGTGTGAAATAAACATGGGCTCAAATTTAAATTGAGGTTGTCAGGTAAGAGAACTTAATATTTTTCACATCAGCTCCTTGACTCAGAATTCTAGATTGATAAAGCATTCTAAAATTGAAAGCTGCTAACAAAACTTAGATTTCTACTTTACAGCAACACTGAAATTTGTTCTGCAAAACTGTTAACTTGCAGTTGAGATTAAACTAGACTGATCAGCATGATACCAGGTCACTCATAAACAAGTACCCAGAATTCACAATGATATAATTCAATTAAACACCAGTCATCACCAAATCAAACATTCACTTTGTTACATGAAGAATAATTCTCAGGTCCATCGTTGCCTAATGAGAAATAAATGTAATGGAAGAAACATACGTATACGCGAGGAATAAGAGAATGATCAGGGAGAAGGTAGGGCTGGTCAGGGATTAATAAGTCCCCAGGGCCAGACCAGATTTATCCTAAGCTGCTTCAGGAAGTGAGAAAGGAGGTTGCTAAGCCACTGGCGAAGATCTTTCCTTCTTCACTCTCCACGGGAGTCGTACCAGAAGATTGGAGGGAGGCGAATGTTGTTCCTCTTTTCAAGAAGGGTAATAGGGAAATACCTGGCAATTACAGACCAGTTAGTCTTATGTCTGTGGTCAGCAAGTTTTTGGAAAGACTACTGAGGGATAGGATTTATGACTATTTGGAAAAGCATAGTGTGATTAAAAGCAGTCAGCATGGCTTTGTGAGGGGCAAGTCATGCCTCACAAATCTTATTGAGTTCTTTGAGGAGGTGATGAAACAGGTTGATGAAGGTCAAGCAGTGGATTTGGTGTATATGGACTTCAGCAAGGCTTTGGTAAGGTTCCCCACGATAGGTTCATTCATAAAGTCAGGAGGAATGGGATACAAGGAGAATTGGTTTTCTGGATTCAGAATTGGTTGGCTGACAGAAGGCAGAGAGTGGTGGAAAGTATTCTGCCTGGAGGTCAACGGTGAGTGATATCCCACAGGGCTTTGTTCTTGGGCCTCGGCTCTTTGTAGTTATCATAAATGACTTGGATGAGGAGGCTGAGAGGTTGGCTAGTAAATTTGCCGATGACATAAATGTTGGAGGTGCCACTGATAATATCGAGGGTTGTTGTAGGCTGCAGCATGATATTGACAGGATGCAGAGTTGGGCTGAGAAATGGCAGATGGAGTTCAACCTGGATAAATGGAAAATGATGCATTTTTGAAGGTCAAATTTGAATGTTGAATATCGGATTAAAGACAGGATTCTTGGCAGTGTAGAGGAACAGAAGGATCTCGGTATTCAAGTGCATAACTCGCTCAAAGTTGCCACCCAAGTGGATAGGGTTGTTAAGAAAGCATACAGTGTTTTGGCTTTCATTAACAGGGAGATCTAGTTTAAGAGCTGCGAGGTTTTGCTGCAGTTCTACAAAACCCTGGTGAGACCACACTTGGAATATTGAGTCCAGTTCTGGTCACCGTATTATAGGAAAGATACAGAGGATTTGTTGAGAGTGCAATGAAGGTTTACCAGGATGCTGCCTTGTCTTACAAGGAGAGGTTGACTGAGCTCGGACTTTTCTCTCTGGAAGAAGGAGGAAGATAGGTGACCTGATCGAGGTGTACAAAGTAATGAGAGGCATGGAAAGAGTCGATAGCCAGAGACTTTTCCCCAGGGCAGGATTGACTGGCATGAGTGGCCATAGTTTTAAGGCGTTAAGGAGGAAGGTATGGAGGAAACGTCAGAGGTAGGTTGTTTCCATAGAGAATTGTGAATGCTTGGAATGTGTTGCCAGCAATGGTGGTAGAAGCAGAGTCATTAGGACATTTAAGCAACCACTGGACATGCACATGGTCAGCAGTGAATTGAGGGTTGAGTAGGTTAGGTTATTTTATTTTAGATTAGGAATAATCCTCGACGTAACATTGTGGGCTGAAGGAGACTTTCTGTGCTGTACTTTTCTATGTTCTAATGGGAGAATTTTGTATGCTATCAACCCCATTAACTGTACTTCTCACCTTACTAGCATGCAACATTCTGCTGTACCACGGGATGGATAGCAACTGGATGTCGAGAATTCCCAATATGAAAATCTGAGCAGGAGCGTGGTGACTCCAGACTACCACTTTGGAAGTCCAGCACTAATGTTTCAGGGAAGACTGAAAATGAAGAATGCTGGAGATCACAGCGGGTCAGGGAGCATCCACGGAGAGAGAGCAAGCTAACATTTCGAGTCGAGATGACTCTTCATCAGATGTGATGTCCTCTCAGGGAAGACTGTTAGGCAGTAGCCACATGCATCTGATGTCCACAGATGCCAACCTATGCTGGCCCCTCCACACCACTACATCTTTCTGCTACTCCCATAGGCCCTCTTCATAAAATGTTCCTCTATAGATCGTTGTGTCATTTACAATTTTAATTGCCATGCTTTGCCTTTGCTTCACATATCTAAGTCTTTGATATAAATTATGAAATAAGCTGAGGCCCCAGCACTGACCGCTACAGGACTCCACATGATACATCCTGCCAAACATAAAAAGACCAATTATACATATAATCCCTGTTTTCTGATAGCCAGCCAATTTTCTATCTATGCTAGTATGTTACTCTACACCATGTGTGCTTCATGTATGCAATAGCTCATGTTTCAGGGTGTTAAATATCTTCTGGAAATCTAGGTACAGTACACTTACAGACTCCCTTTATTCACAGGGCATGTTATTCATTCAGAGAATTCCAATAAGTTGGTTGAACAAAATGTCATTTTCACAAAACCACACTGACTTTACTCATTACCTTGATTTTTAAAATAAACTCCCAGATCTAATCTCTATAATGATTAATTCTCACAAGTTGAGCCTATAACTGTCCTAGGTTTTTGACCTCTTACCTTAGCACAGCTGCTTCACAGTGCCAGGGTCCTGGGTTCGATTCCACCCTCTGTGTGGTGTTTGCACATTCTGCCCATGTCTGTGCTCTGGTTTCTTCCCACTGTCCAAAGATGTGCAGTTTGGGTGGATTGGCCACATTAAATTGCTTGCAGTCCAGGGATGTGCAGGCCAGGTGGGTTAACTGTGGGAATGCAAGGTTATGGGAATAGAGTGGGTCTTAGTGGGATACTGTTCGGAGGGTATGTGTGGTTTCAATATGCTTTCACATTGTAGGGATTCTATGTGTGGATTCTTTGAGTGATATTTGCTGAATTTCAGATGAATGGAAATTTTACAGAACATGGTTTTTGGAAAATTAACACCAACAAGCCTAATAACTCATTAGCCACCCAGCAAGGGCCAGGATGAGGACAAGTTTGTGTTTTTTCTCAGCGAGGAATTGAATGCCAGCAGCTTCACTATTTTGTTCAGTATTATTTCCCTAGTGATCATAATTAAATACTCTGACTGACACAGTTTTCTCCTTCATAGCACACTTCAGGACAATATATCTTGTAGCTTTGCTCATTCCTCATCCTGTCTATACCTCACATCTCCACCTGAACAGTCAACACTCACACTCAGCCTCAGTTCAATGTCCCCTCGCATTCCTCACTGTCAAACTCCACAAGTCACAAGTTCAGTCCTCTGCACGATTACGAGATCATTACGAGATCTTACAGGTCTCTGCTCGGCATAAGGGATACTTGCCTTTATTAGCCAAGGCATAGGATTTAAGAGCGGGGAGATTATTGTGAAACTGTATAAAAAGTTGGCTAGGTTAGAGCTAGTATGTCGTGTACATTTCTGGAATCCATATCATAAGACAGATGTGATTGCACTGGATAGTATGCAGAGGTGATTTAACAGGATATTGCCTGGGCTACTTCTAAGGAAAGATTGGATAGCCTGCGGTTGTTTTGATAGACTGAGGGCAGACATGAATGAGATGTATCAAATGATGTTGGACACAGGTAGGGTAGATAGGAATGAACTCTCAGTGGAGTGATCAATGACCAAGGGGCAAAGATTAAAGATAAGAGACAGGAGGTTTAGAGAGATGTGAGCAAGTTTGTTTTCACCACAGGGTGGTGAGAATCTAAAATTCACTGTCTGTAAGGATGGTACAGGCAGAAACCCTCATAGCATTTAAGGTGTGATGAGATGTACAAAGGGCCAAGTTCTGGAAGATAGGATTAGAATAGCCAGCTGGTTGCTTATGACTGGCACAAATGGCCCAAAGACCTTTTTTTTGGGCAATAGACCTCCATGACTCTCCTTATGGGGAAAGAGTTTAGAAACAGAACCCAAGGTATGGTTAATTGGAGAAGGCGGCTAGCTGTCCAGTGACAGGTACCTTGTTAGTCACTGCTAATGTATACCTGACTGATCCTCTTGAAGAGCTTGTTCCACTCAAATACAGGTGTCAGCACCAGCTTGCATCAGAGCTCAAGTTCAGACATGTTTTGAGAGGTGGTCTTTGGCAGTAATCCTGTATGTGGGAGTCTCACTTCCTTCTTGCTCCTTGTCATTATCTCTCTCTTCAGCTATGCTCTGTGGAGGGGAGTATGACTCAGGAGAAGACAACTGTCATTTCTGTTCATGTTCTTCTTGCTACAGATGGAACATATTGCGGAGAAAGTTTGCATCCTTTCATCCTCAGCATGTATGGATAACAGAGCTGCATTAGCTGTTCCTGTACTGCTCTGAAAACTGTTAGCATGGACGTGCAGCAGAACTGTGTGAAATGTATGACAACAAACTGTCTTGATAGTGATCTGTCAAACACTGAAAGCCCTCACCTGGCCACGCCTTCAGCCCTTCAGTGTGACTGATGAAAACCTTCACAGCATGTCATTATCACTGAATATGTTCCTTCTCACAGTGCCCTGTCCCATATGCCAGGTTATAGACACAGTGTGCTACTCCTGCACTATGGGACAGAGTGAATACAATTTTGTATAACCTTGCTTCTAAATGGCCTTCTAATGTCCTTCCATCTCACCCACAAAGGTGTCTTGCTGTATTCTAAGTTGACCCTTCAGTAAGCCTGAAGGGGTTAGTGTCAGGCTGACTCAGTGTCAGTGTCTGTAATTTCCACACTCTCCACTACCCCAAAAAACCCTTGCACCAATCAGAAGTATAAAGCAGGAGATACTAATTTGATTTAACTTAGATAGACAGAGTGTGATATTGAAACACAAGATTGGATTAAGGAAGAGAAATAAAAGTATGATAAAATAAAAGTACCTTTTTTTTAAATAGAAGATCTTCAATTCTAATTTCAGTCTGAGGGAGTGCAATTCCATGTGTGGAAAATTAAATTTTCAGGATTAGAGTGATTGTTCAATCACAATTATCACTTATTATTAACTAAAACCGCACTTACTCCTGAAAGTATTAGTCTTAACTTTATTGCCATTTTCAGTGTAAAACTGTTGATTGTTTTCAGCAATTTCACATTTTTTGTTTGCAGTGAGTTCAATGTTGAGTCTGTCAATGAGGTCTTCATGCTCACAGTGTATAATTAGATAAGCCTGGGTAAGGTGACTGAGGACAAGGAAAGGACTGGGGACTGAAGCAAACAGCCGGAACATTAAAGCAGACATTTTAAAAGCTTTGCATAAACTGCTGCACGCATAGAACCTAACGTGCTGTCTCTGCATATCTCTGAAGTACTTGAGTGCAATAGGAAGCCCCTAAGAAATATGCAAAAGGGAATAAATATTTTTAAAAATTTTTTAAAATTTAACTTTAATGTAAAAAGAACAAAACAGAGACAATATACCAGGGCTAGAAATAATGGACCAAAAGGCTAAAAGAAGTGTAGATTAAGTGGAGACAAACAAGAATTGTGCTAATAAATTGCAAGGGGTCAGTGGGGACAGGGAAAGCTTACTAGATACCAGCCAGTGCTTTGTGTAGTGTGGAAAATTCTTGAATTTATTATCAAAGATTTTATAGTGGCGCATTTAGAAAGCAGTGGCAGGATCAGACAGAGTCAGCGTGGATTGATGAAGGGGAAATCATGCTTGACAAATCTGTTGGAATTCTATAAAGATGTAATGAGTAGGGTTGTTGGGGTGGGGGACAGTCAATGTTTGGACTTTCTGAAAGCGTTTGACAAAGTTCCGCATAAGAGATTATTGTGCAAGATTAAAGTGCATAGGATTGGAGGCAGTGTATTGTGATGGATAGAAAACTGGTCAGTAAAGAGGAAACAAAGAGTAGGAATTAATGGGTCATTTTCAATTTGGCAGGTAGTAACTAGTGGGGTGCCACAGGATTGGTGCTAGGATCGCAGCTATTAACAATATACATTAATGATTTGGATGAGCGAACAAAATGTAACATCTTAAAGTTTGGTACCAAATTGGGTGGGAGGGTGAACTGTGATGAGGATGCAGAGATCCTTCAGCATGATCTGGATAGGTTGGGTGAATGGGCAAATCAAAAGCAGATGCAGTATAATTTGGATAAATGTAAGGTTATTCACTTTAGAAACAAAAGCAAGCAGACAGATTGTTACCTGAATGGCTGCAAACTGGGAGAGGGAAGTTTGCAGCAGAACCTGGGTGTCCTTGTGCACCAGTCCCTGAAGGTTGGCATGCAGGTGCAGCAGGTGGGAAAGAAGGTAAATGGTGTGCTGGCCTTCATTGTGAGAGGTTTCGAATGCAGGAGTAGGGATCTGATGTTACAGTTATACAGGGACTTGGTGAGGCCACACTTAGAATATTGTGTGCAATTTTGGTCTCCTTTTCTGAAGAAGGGTGGTCTTGCTCTCTCTCTCTCTCTCTCTCTCTCTCGAGTGCAGCAAAGGTTTACCAGGATGGTTCTGGGGAAGGCGGAAAAGACATATGAGGAGAGATTGATGAGATTAGGATTGTTTTCGCTAGAGTTTAGACAAATGAGGGGAGATCTGATAGAGACATATAAAATTGCAACAGGACTAAACAGGGTAGATGCAGGGAGGATATGCCCAGTGACGGGTGTGTCCAGAACCGGGGGTCACTGTTTGAGGAGTTGGGAAAGATTATTTAGGACGGAGGATGAGGAGACATTTCTTCACCCAAAGTGTTTTGAGCCTGTGAAATTCATTACCACAGAAAGTAGTTGATGCCAAAACTCTGAATGTATTCAAGATGCAGTTAAACATAGCACTTGGGGCGAATGGGATCAAAGGTTATGGGGAGAAAGTAGGATTAGGTTATTGAGTTGATTCAGCCATGATTGTGATGAATGGTGGAGCAGCCTCAAAGGGCTGAATGGCCTCTTCCCGCTCCTATCTTCTATGTTTCTCTGTGCCAAAACAATCTTCTTTCCACGTTGCCACCCAGCATTGAAATACCAGCCTAAGAATGGATGGGCATATTTAAATTATGATAATGATTTGGGGATACTACCTGTTTTTATTTCAGCATTATCACTGATTAATAATGAATACACATCATACTGAAAAATTAAAGCCACAGCCTTCCCTAGTTCTTTTCCAATTTCTGTTTGAATCCTTGGATGAAGGTGATTTTCCCACAGCCTTGCCTGGAGGTTCCTAAAGATCAATTTTCAAATTAGTAAAAATACATGCAAAAGTAATTATTTAATACACATAGGAAATCCTTAGTCTCCACGATCTCCTTATCCTTTATCTCATGTATCATCTTACTATGAACATATGTTGTCTTACTGTGAATATCACTATGAATCACAGCTCAGAAGTCCACCATTCATACTAAAATATGTATTTTTACATAAAATATGTAAAAAGTAAAATGCATCACTTGCTCCATCTAAACCTGTACATTCCTATCATTTTAATGTTAATCTTCTTCTCCATTAAAATGTGCAGAGATATCTTGATGATTCCCTGAGACAAACCTGAGACAAGTTTCAACTTGTCACAAATCTCGATGTAAGTTGTGTTTCTCCTCTTCCAGATCTATAACTGGGAATAATCTTCCAACTCTTGTAAACCACACAAACATCATTTGGTGAGTAAACATGGACAGTTTACAAATATTTTGCAGTTTGAAGAAGCAGACAGAACACTTCCAGAAAAGTTTTCTCTTTGCATACTTATGTTGTGCAGATCATAGCACATTGAGATAATGTGGCACACTCTGTCCAGAGTGTACTGCATGCATACTGCCCCAGCACAAAAATTCAAGTATACAGCCTACTTCACACTGAACCTTGGGGGAGGACAGCTATCATATTAAAGCATACTGCCTGGGCTGTAGCACTGACCGTGTCATGGGGAAATAAGATGAAGAAGTGGGATCAAGCATCAGAAACAGTTTTTATACGTTTCTGGGTTGACATTTGAGAGATCCCATATGAATCAGACACTAGGAAGCTCAGAGGAACCGAGGATCTTGGGGTGCTGGTCCACAAATTCCAGAAAGTGGAAGGTTAATAAGATATTGAAGAAGGCAAGGCATCAATATAAGAGCAGGGTGTTCATGTTGGAACCATACATGACTTTGGTTAGGCCACAGCTGGAGTACTGTGTACAGTTCTGGTCACTGCATTATGGGAAGGATGTGATTGCATGGAGTGGGTGCAAAGGAGAGTCACAAGGATTTTGCCTGGAAGGGAGTGATTTAGCTTTGAAGAGGGGCTGGATGAGCTTGGGTGTTTTCTTAGGAGCTGAGAAGGTTAATGGGTAACCTGGTAGAGTTGTGTAAGATGATGAAGGGCATAGACAGGGTGGGTAGAAAGCAATTATTCCCATTAGCTGAAGGGTCAATACTAAGCGGGTAAACTTTAAAAGTGAAAGGCAGGAAGTTTAGAGAGGAGTGGAAGAAAAGGTTTTCACCCAGAGGATAGTGGGAATCTGGAATGCATTGCCTGGAAGGGTGGTAGAGGAAAGAAACCACAGAACCTTTGAAAAGTTCTTTGATGAGCACATGAAATGTCACAATATTCAAGGCTATGGGCCAAGTGCTAGAAAATAGGACCAGTGCAGATTTAGTTTTGATGATGCACACTCAATACGCTGAAGGACCTCTTCTGTACTGTATGATTTCACAGGTTGCCAGTAGTTCCTTGGCAGGAGCCTTTCAACTATAAGCTCATTACAGCTGACACTTTGATGGCCAATGGGTTATGATGGCCACTTCCACTACTGTGGCACAGGTCCTGTGTGTAGAGCAATCTCCTGTGATAGTGGCCAGGGGCACCCTCTGTGTATAGCCATACTGTGTTTCACTCAGCTGGAGGAATTAACATTGAAGACAACAGACTCTGGGCCAACTGTATCTCCGGAGGGTATCTTCAGCTACAATAACCTCCTGGAGAAGTTGTTTGGCACCAGCTAGAGGCTGTTCCCAGTTCCAGGTTTTGTTGGTGTATCTATTCTTCTTCAAATTCTCTGCGCTTTTATTGCTTTGCAACATCAGAGATGATAAGCCCTGCACTTTCTGGCTGTATTGCTCATGCTTGCAACAAATCTATGTGGGGAACATCAGGAGCAGAGCAGAGTAGGTCCTTTGTAATGTGAAAAGTCACATCACACATAATGAAAGGTGCCTGCGCACTCAAAAGTGTAGCATTAAAGCTCAGAATTATACTGCAAATGTATCGAAGATATGTCATGTTGATGTGATGAGGCTGGTACCTATCAGATGCCAAACTTCATGGACATGGAATGATTCTGCCCATAGACTGTGCCCGGAGATGTCAGCGCCAGATGTTGAAGTTGGAAGACCAGAGAAGCAAATGGCAATTAGAATCACTAGGCACCCACCCTGATGTTAGGAAATCTTGACATCTCGTTTCTATCTAACAGGCAGGAAAATGGGAGACTTGGTCGTCACTAACCAAGATTTTTGATAATGAGAATGAAAATAAATAATAATCCATGCTACTAATAGACTTCTTACTACTCACATGTGAAATTCTTGTTTGAATATCCAAGACTTGGTTGGAAATGGTGATTTTTAAAAATGTCTCAATGTCCATCGACATCTCCCCTGATTTTCTCAAATTTCTCAGCACAGCCCACACAATCCAGGGCCTGTGATTCTGCCCACATTCTGCTGCACAGAGGTGAGTGTCCACTGTGCCATGGGGCTGACAGTTAGCTATGGAATTTAATCAGAAACAATCAGATTGGGACTGCAATAATGCTTTGCTATCACCTTTTATGTTTTGAGCTATGCATTCACATTTACACCTTTTGCTCATTCTCCTGGGAAATTTAGAAATCTTCAGCACCTTTACTTCTGATTGATATTGGTAAAAGTCATAATATGCCCAGAGGCCCTGCATTATCTCATGCATGTGATGGCATGTTTTTCACATAAAAATTAGAAACCCTATTTGCAATAATTATTTGTATGAGTGCCTCTTGCTGTCCTTTTCATGTAATTTGCAGAACTGTGAAGATGAGATAATTAACTATCTCAGCAGGATGCACATGCCCTGAGTGATAAATGATACCCATTGCTGTGGGTCTGGAGTCATGTGGAGGCCAGACCAGGTAAAGACATCAGTTTCCTTCTCTAAAGAATATTAGTGAACCAAATGGATTTTTCTGACAATTGGCAAATGGATGTATTACGTCAGGTCTATCTTAAGGATCGTTGTTTGATTGCTGGGTGAGTGATGCAAGGTGTGGACAACACAGTTGCTGGCAAGGTGGTAGAGGGGGTCATAGTCAAGAGCAGGAGATGGCTTCCTATAGGGTCTCCCTTATATGTGGCAGGTCATTCATAGGGGTATACAGAGTATCAGAAAATAATGCCCTCCCACCCCAATTTCATTTGGCCACATGCAAACTATATGTTGCAACCACATTTGGAGGCATGAACAAATTCACTTTTAGTCCCACCCCTTCACTGGTCACAACAGATTTTAAATTTTATCCAGTGACAACATGGCCAATTTTATGAGTCTCAGACTTGATTTGATTTAATATGAGAACAAATCAGCTTGCTTTTTAAAAAAATCAATAAAAACAGTGAGTTTATTCCAAATATACCTTGAATAAACATGAATAGATTACTGACAAAAATAAGGCTTAGACTGTGTAAAGGTAGATCCAACTTATATTCTAACATCTTAAAATTAACATGAGGCAAGTGGGGGATAACAGACAAACTCTAATTGAACACACTACAGAACACAGTAAGCAACAAATAATAATGTCTGAGGGGGGAATTGCTGAGAAATATAGGATCTATTTTGATTGGATAGCATTTGAGGATGTGTGGGAGGTAATTTCTGAAACATTTGTTGGATCAATTTTGATCAGTTTTGCTTTTTGATGATTTATGTGGGGTATGATTTGCTCTATTCCAAGAAGGACGAGGAGGCCAAAAGGATTAAAGCCGGAGTTTTATTAAAGATGTGTTCACTCTGTGGGCAGGAAGGTTCGACTAAACCATTTGCTGTCCAAATTGCTGGTGATGTCATCATCATGTGATCATACTCTTAAAAGACAGTCTATTATACTTATACTGCACAACATCGCTCTCCCTATACAGCAAAGGCTTTTGTAATGAAAGCAGTGACAATATTTCTCATAATATATACAACAGGTGTATTTCTTTATTCGTTCATGGGATGAGGGCTTCGCTGGCTAGGCAGCATTAATTATCTATCCTTAATTGCCCAGAGAGCTGTTAAGAATCAATCACATTGCTGTGGGTCTGGAGTCATGCGGAGGCCAGACCAGGTAAAGACATCAGTTTCCTTCTCTAATGAATATTAGTGAACCAAATGGATTTTTCTGACAATTGGCAAATAGATTCATAGTCATTATTATAGTATAAATTCCAACTTTTCTTTTAATTGAATTCAAACCCCACCATCAGCCAAGACAAGATTCAAATCTGTCTCCCTAGATCATTATTTGGGTTTCTAGATTAACACAGCAGTGATAATACAACAAGACCACCACCTCCAGCAATGGGTAAAAGCTCCACGGGATGTTCATTCCTATGTAGCTGTCAGTGCACCTCAGGTGTACCTTTAATTTTCTTTTTGGCTTTTACCTCCGGTGTTTTGGGTATTGTAGGAACATCATCTGTCATTTTCTTCTCCTGAGATGACTGAATGTTTTGAGTTTCACACAACATCATGGTATTCTCCACAATGCTACCGTTTGTGTCACACAGATGCTCCAGTTATTGTTCTGTCCTCAGTTATATCCAGATCTCTATTTGGCACAGTTATTTGTGAATCTTAAGTTAATGTTGTCTCTGGCACATTCATTCTTGTTGCCAGGAGTTGATCTACTTGTCTTCTCCATACTACATTCTTTCATCTGTATGGTAAATGAAACCATTCCAGCCTGTGATACAACAATGACTGGTACTGACTTCTTGCTACTGGTGTAATTCCTCACCAACACTTTTTGACAGTTTCGGAAAATGTTGGTTTGGCTTTGTTGTCTCATTGGAAAACCTGATTCTATTGTATCCTGTGAACAATGTCATTTGTCAGTACTGATTTAGGCAAATCAAATGTTCTATGTAACTTGCACTTCACCATGAGCATGGTAGGAGAGCTCTGAGTTGTCAAGTTGTGTTGTTAACAAAAATTGACTTGGTCTTTTGGATAGTGATCCTCGTACCCAAGTTACCCTTAAAGAATATTTCATTGTCTGAAGAAGCCTTTCTGTCAAGCCATTTGTATCTTGATGAAGGAGCTGAGCAGATAAATTGAATTCTGTTCTGCTTTAGATATTTCGTAAACCCTTTTGATATAAGCTGTGGACTATTATCATTAACAAGTTGTTCCAGATAACCAAACCTCACAAAGATCTCCCCAATCATTCAATGGTTTTCTCTGAAGAGGTGGTTTGCATCTTGGCAACTTCAGACCATTCTGTATGTGGCACCAATGGCTATAAAAACATGTGTCTTTCAAAAGGTCTGGTGTAGTCAACATGCATACTTTGTCATGGTCCTGGTAACTCTGCCTTGACTTTAGGTCTGATTATCCAAGGGACTGACATAGCCTTGCAACATTTGGCTTGATTCTCAACCTTGATTTTCAACTCGATTTTCCCATGCCACCTGGAGCCCCATTTTAAATAATGACATTTATTTTGAATTTGTGATAGATCAGTCTCAGAATCTTTCAAGCCCAGTTGAGTCTGGTTTTCTCCAACCACATTCTTCCCAATAAAGTGGGAACATTTCCTTTGACAAGGACACATTTTCAGACTGACCATTCACTTGAACATTTACATTGATATGTTAAAGGCACCACTTCATTTGTGTGAAGTGCTTCTTTCATACAGTTTTTCAGAGCCTGCAGTGCAACGTGACTGAGCTGTCTCTGACACACAGTCATGCTACAGTGAAACCGCTGCCGTAGTGTCCACCTTCATTCTTAGCAATATGTCATTCACACACGGAGTGATGCAGTATTGGTTTGTGTCACCAGTTATGCTTAATATGTTTCATAACAGTTTCCTTTCAGACTGAGAGTCTGGGTTTTTCTCATGCCTTTTTTGTGTCACGTAGATTTTCTTTCTCCACTTTATTTTCTTACCTTTCTTGTTTGTTCTTCAAGTTTTTCCTCAAACACAGCTGTTCAATGTACCCTCTTATGCTGCAGTTTCTGCATGCAGCTTCTTTACACGAGCAATTTGCTGTGCAGTGACTGTTTCTCTCTCAGTTTTGAGGCTGGATTGGTGCTCATCTTTTAGCCATTATCTTGTGAAGTTTCATGCTTCAGCTTAGTTTTTAAGCTTCCTTGGCTGTTAGTTCCATTGAGATTGCTATAACAGTGCTTTCTCTATGTGTAGGTTTTGATGGATCCCTACAGTGTGGAAGCAGGCCATTTGACCCTCTGAAAATTCCCACCCAGACAGACCCCACGACCCTATCCCTGTAACCTTGCATTTGCCATGGCTAACCCTCCTAGTTTGTACATCCCTGGACATTATGGGCAATTTAGCATGGCCAATCTAATTAACTTGCACATCTTTGGATTGTGGGAAGAAACCCACACAGACACGGGGAGAATGTGCATACTGCACACAGGCAGTCGCCCAATGGTGGAATCAAATGTGGGTCTCTGGCACTGTGAGGCAGCAGTGTTAACCATTCAGCCACTATGCTGCCCATGTTTGTGAATAAGTTGCCAATCAAGTGGGCTTCTTGTCCTGGATGATGTCAAGTCTATTTTTGTGTTTTTGGAGCTGCACTCATCCAGGCAAGTGGGATGTACTTCATTACAACTAATTTGTATCCTGTAGATGGTGGATAGGCTTTGAGGTATCAGGAGGGGAGTTATTCATTGTAGTATTTCCAGCCTCTGACCTGCTCTTATAGCTATTGCATTCATGTTGTGATGCCAATTGAGTTTCTGGTCAAATGGTAACTCTCAGGATGGTGATAGTGGAGGATAATGATGGAAATGCTGTTGAATATCAAGAGCCAGTGATTAGATTATCCCTTATTGATTTGGTCATTGCCTGGCATTTGCTTCTTACCACTTGTCAGTCCAGGCCTGGATATTGTCTAGGTCATGCTCCAATTGTGTCAGTATCTGCTTCAGTATCTGAGGAGTTGTGAATGATGCTGAATACTGTGCAATCTTTGCCAAACATCTCCATTACTGACATTTTGATAGTGAGGCAGTTGGGGAGAAAGATAATGGATGAAATAGTTGAAGATGATTGATCCAAGGAGACCACTCTGAGAACCTCCTGCAGAGATGTCCTGAAGCTATGGTGACTAATCTGCAGCAACCACACCCATCTTCCTACGCGCCTGCTATGATTCCAACCAGCAGAGCGCTTTCCCCTGATCCCCAATTTTGCGAGGGTACATCGTACTCCATGTGAATGCATTGTCATGACCTGACAGTCAAGTGCCTATGCTGGAATTGGAACTCAGACTGGTCACATTAGGCATTGTGCTATTAATCATAGAATGACAGGATGCCCACAGTATGGAAGCAGGCCAGTTGGCCCTTCAAGTCCATACCGACCCTCTGAATAGCATCACACTAAATGAAAGTTTAGTAGTAATCAAAACTATTGATTTCAGTGTCAATTGCCAAGCTAATAAAGGAACTGAAGTCTGAAAATCAAAGAATCTCTACAGTTTGGAAGCAGGCCAAATGGTCCATCAAGTTAAAACAACCTTCCGAACAGCATCCTTCCCAGACCCATCCCCCTTCTTTCAGTCCATATATAATCCTGTCAGGGCTTCTTCACATCCTAAACTACATACATTTGCAAATTGTGCTAACTTCTTTAAAATTGTTTTGAACTGGTAGATAAATTTAACATCCTGCTGGTCATGTTTATAGAATATGAACCCTTCAGTAGTCAGTAACAGTTTTGGTGGAAAATGGTTCTGTAGGATTCCTACTATTTCTTCATGAGTTTTGGAACCTGGTTCCTCTGGCCATACCAGACCCTTCAGAAAGTGAAAGGATTCCCACCTTCTCTCCAATAATACCCAGGAACACCGGGACAACTATATCTGCCTCAGTTTTGTTAGCTTGAACAAAATAATGAAATCTCTCTGTTTAGGAATTCCAGCTTTCTGGGTTTTATCCTATGGTGCCAATGGTCCTGCCATTTTAAATGGGAAGGGTCCGTATATCATGATATATCACAAACCTTTTAGTATAACTGCGCTTATTTTTGTTTAAAACAAGGCGTTCCTAAGGTTGCCTGTTTATTTCAAAGTCTACTCCCCAAGCTCAAAACATTTCCCTCCATGTAGGGTATTCATTGCTCATAGTGGTCCCTCGGGGTGGAACACGTGACAAACTTCTTCTGGACTGTTCACCATTTGTCTTCCTTGCTGACTGTATCTGCTTTGTGATGGTGTATTTTGATTTCTTTTCTACCTTTTATCAAAACATCACTGAGATCCTCAATGAAGATCGTGATTTTTCTTTTGGCAATTTTCTTTTGATTGACCCTCTGTTACATTCCAAGAAGAACCAGAAGGCCAAAACATTTAACAGCAGGGGCTTTATTCAGGATGTATTGTTCACTCTGCAGGCAGCTAGCTTCAACTAAACTTAGGTAGAGCTGAGAAATAAGAAGGGTGCAGTTACATTGTTGGGGCTGTACTACTGGCCTCCCAACAGTGAGTGTGAGTTAGAACAACATATATTTAAACAGATTATGAAAAGATGTAGAGGCAACAAGGTGGTGATGGTGGGAGATTTTAATTTTCTAGAGCAGTATGTAATAGTCCAACTAAGGAAGGGGCCATATTGTACCTGGTGTTGGGGAATGAGCCAGGCCAGATGGTAGAGGTTGCAGTGGGGGATTTCTTTGGGAATAGTGACCACAATTTTGTAATTGTTAGAATACTCGTAGACAAAGGTGAGAGTGGTCCAAAAGGAAGAATACTAAACTGGGCCAAGGCCAATTATTTCAAAATTTGATAGGAGCTGGGAAATGTGGATTGAGAGCAGCTATTTGAAGGGAAGTCCACATTTGAGATGTGGGAGGCTTTCAAAGATAGGTTAAAGTTAGTGCCGGATAGGAATGTCCCTTTGAAAACAAGGGATAGGAAAGGCAAGATTCATGAACTGTGGATGACAAAAGAAATTATGCGACTAGCCAAGAGGAAAAGGGAAGCGTACATAAGGTCCAGGCAACTAAGGACAGAACAGGCCTTGGAGGAATATTGGGAGAGAAAGATCAATCTTAAACGAGGAATCAAGCAGGCTAAAAGGGGTCATGACATAACTTTAGTGAGAGGAATTAAGGAGAATCCCAAGGTCTTTTATTCATATATAAGAAGCAAGAGGGTAACGAGAGAAAGGGTTAGTCCACTAATGGATAAGGAAGGAAAGTTGTGTGTTGAACCTGAGAAAATGGGTGAGATTCTCAATGATTACTTTGCATCAGTGTTCACTGAGGAGAAGGACATAGAGACATAGAGTCATAGAGATGTATAGCATGGAAACAGACCCTTCAGTCCAACCCATCCATGCCGATCAGATATCCCAACCCAATCTAGTCCCACCTGCCAGCACCCGGCCCATATCCCTCCAAACACTTCCTATTCATATATCCATCCAAATGCCTCTTAAATGTTGAAATTGTACCAGCCTCCACCACATCCTCTGGCAGCTCATTCCATACACGTACCACCCTCTGCGTGAACACGTTGCCCCTTAGGTCTCTTTTATATCTTTCCCCTCTCACCCTAAACCTATGGCCTCTAGTTCTGGATTCCCCGACACCAGGGAAAAGACTTTGTCTATTTATCCTGTCCATGCCCCTCATAATTTTGTAAACCTCCATAAAGGTCACCCCTCAGATTCTGACGCTCCAGGGAAAACAGCCCCAGCCTGTTCAGCCTCTCCCTGTAGCTCAGATCCTCCAACCCTGGCAACATCCATGTAAATCTTTTCTGAACTCTTTCAAGTTTCACAACATCTTTCCGATAGAAAGGAGACCAGAATTGCACGCAATATTCCAACAGTGGCCTAACCAATGTCCTGTACAGTCGCAACATGACCTCTGTTGAGATTGGAGACAGTAATTTGTTTACTCTGGATCATATTGACATAAGGAGGGAAGATGTGTTGGGAAGGCTAAAGGATACTAAGGTGGACAAATCCCCAGGGCAGGAGGGGATGTATCCCAGGTTTCTGAGGGAGGCGAGAGAGGAAATAGCTGGGGCCCTGACAGATATTTTTGTAGCATCCTTAAACACAGGTGAGGTGCCGGAGGACTGGAGGGTTGCTCATATTGTCCCCCTGTACAACAAGGGTACTAGGGATATTCCAGGTAACTACAGACCAGTGAGCCTGACGTCAGTAGTGGGAAAGATGCTAGAGAAGGTACAGAGAGGTAAAATCTATTTATATTTGGAAAGGAATGGGCTTATCAGTGATAGGCAACATGGTTTTGTGTGGGGGAGATCGTGCTTTACGAACTTAATAGAGTTCTTTGAGGAAGTGACCAAGTTGATAGATGAGGGAAGGGCATAGATGTCAAATACATGGACTTTAGTAAGTCCTTGGTAAACTAATGAAGATAGTGAAGTCACATGGTGTGCTGGATGTTATTGCTAGGTGGATAAAGAACTGGTTGAGCAACAGGAGACAGAGAATAGTAGTTGAAGGGAGTTTCTTGAAATGGAGAAAGGTGACCAGTGATGTTCCACAGGGATCAGTGCTGGGACCACTGTTGTTTGTGATATACATCAATGATCTGGTAGAGGGCATTGTTGGTCTGATCAGTAAGTTTGCAGATGACATGAAGACTGGTGGAGTAGCAGAAAGCATAGGGGACTGTCAAAGAATACAGGAGAATATAGATAGACTGGAGAGTTGGACGAAGAAGCGGCAGTTGGAGTTCAATTCAGGCAAATGTGAGGTGATGCATTTTGGGAAGTCTAATTCGAGAGCGAACTATCCTGTACACGGAAGAGTCTTGGGGACTGCTGATGAGCAGAGAGACCTTGGAGTTCAGGTCCATTGTACCTTGATGTTGGCTGCACAGGTGGATAGAGTTGTCAAGAAGGCATATGCTATCCTTGCCTTCATCAGATGTGGTATTGAGTATAAGAGCTGGCAAGTCATGTTAAAATTGTACAAGAGTTTGGTTTGGCTGTATTTAGAATACTGTGTACAGTTCTGGTCGCTACATTACCAAAAGGATGTGGACACTTTGGAGAGGGTACAGAGAAGGTTTACGAGGATGTTGCCTCATATGGAAAGTGCAAGCTATGAAGAAAGGTTGAGTAGGTTAGGTTTATTTTCATTAGAAAAAAGGAGATTGGGGGGGACCTGATTGAGGTCTACAAAATCATGAAAGGTAAGGACAGAGTGGATAGACATAAGCTTTTTCCCAGGGTGAAGGATTCAATAATGAGAGGTCACGCATTCAAGGTGAGAGGTGAAAAGTTTAAGGGGGATACACGCGGAAAATACTTTACACAGAGGGTGATCGGTGCCTGGAACGCGTTACCAGCAGAGGTAGTAGAGGCATTCAAGATGCATCTGGATAGATGCATGAGTAGGTGGGGAACAGAGGGTTACAGATGCTTAGGAATTGTGCGACAGGTTTAGACAGTGGATTTAGATCGGCTCAAGCTTGAAGGGCCGAAGGGGTTGTTTGCTGGGCTGTAAATTTTCTTTGTTCTTTGTAAACTGTTTCTAGCCAAAATGGCCAACTATGTTTTTATTACATAACGTGATCAGAGTCTTAAAGGGACAGTTCACAAATACTAATGCACAACTTGTTCATCACTTTTGAAGATAGGGCCTTGAAACACTCTGAAGAGCCATTGTATCATGGACAGCTCAATGACCGCTCACACTTTGGTTGTTCAACTTCCTTTCCTGAGGATACAATTCCCTATAACATGGAAATTGCATATCCAGGCACCAATCCTGCTAATTTACTCAAGTATTTCCTCAGGTTTGCATTCTGCTTTCTAACCTAGTTCAGTTGCACAAAATAAATATTGCGTACGAGCTTCCTTCATCCTTGTCTATAACTGTACTGAACTCTCACACCGGAGCTCCCAGAAAGTTTCCAGCTCCCAACTCCAATCCTAACCTATCCATTAGCTCCTAGAAGACCCTCCTGAGGTCTAATAGCACGAAGCCATCTGACTGTACCTGCCATCTCATGGAATTCCAAATACGCATACCCAGCTGAGTGTAATTGCCAACGTAGCAGTAAAGCTAAGCAGTTCTTCTCTGCATGGACCTTGCTTCTGTCTTTGTCATCTTCATCAACTAACTGTGACTCCAACTGATTTATTTTTTTTTGTTAACCTAATCAAACCTTTGCAGCACCCCTGCCTTTGTCCTTAAGTAGTCATGAATATATCTGATATTTTGGAATAATTAGATGTCACAATCAACAGTGGAATGTGAAAGCAACAACCCTTTGGAACTTTCTGTCCCCTATGTATTATGAGAGTCACTGATTTCTCACCCCATTAGGACCAAAATGCAGATAGCAAAGAAATGCATCATACCTGCCTTTCCTTGTTGAATCCCATTAACAGATGAAGCTCATAAATGGCTATTTAAGGGCATCAAAGATCCTCAAGGTGAGAAAGCCATTCTCCACTCCTCCCAATCATATTTGATCAGAGGTTCTGGGAATGTGATGGTTTCCTAACTGTGAACCTTCCATTGGAGAATATAAGGTGGTGATGCAGTATTATATCTACCCGACATATTTCTAACATATTTGTTATTTTTATCATCTCCTTTTCATTTATCTATGGTTCTGCTTCCCCTCTGCTTCCCCTACACTGTCCTTTTAAGTACTCTTCTGCTGGATTTAGATAATTCTGCTGATTTCATATTTTCCACAGCTGTAATACATTTGAAGCTAAGAACAGTTATCAGTAAAACATCTTCACTTACAAGTCAAGTATTCAAAGATTAAGTTCACCATGTTCAATTGATCCCGAACAACTAAGAGCACTTTTAATAGAAGGCCAATGGGCTAACACGCACAATGCTTGTTTATTCCCGAGGGCAAGTTCAAAACCATAAGAAAATGCAAGGACTGCTTCATTAATGTTAACATACCATTCACTACACTTTAATGCACATGTGCTAACTTGAATACATAAAGATCATTAAATAATTAGCCTCCAGCTGTCTGTATGTGTACGGATTATGTAAATAATTCATATAGATCTTATACGTTATTATCAAATGCACTTTCAGGATGATAGTCCCATAATTTTTCATTGCAAGAAATTTTTGACAGCTTCATTTTCTGGACCAGATTCTGAAATCTTGCATGAATAAAAATAAAATCACCAGAGGCTGCACCTGTTCTAGTCTAAACTTCTTCAATCCAAAGTTTCATTCAAATTAATTTAAATTATTAGCAGCAGATGTGATAATATAATTGTGCCACAGTTAATGCCAAAGGAACAGTTCAAGCAAAATAATAAGGAGGCAGAAAATGTAGGAACATTGGTAATGCTAGCAGAAAAGAATCACAGAAGTAGGTGGGATTTGAACCTGGGCTTTTTGGCTCAGTTAACACAAATGACAACTTACCCAACAATTGACAGTAAAGGAGGATTTGTCCAGGAATTGAACTAAGGAATCTCTCTCATAATCATTTTACAATTCATAAACAGTATATTGTCTTATCAACCTGCTCAGAGTTGTTATTGCACACCTCCAAAGTAGGTGGGATGCAAGCCCAAACCTCCAGGGCCAGAGGTAGGGACACTATCACTGCAACACAAGAGCTCCTGCATCTCAAATCAGGACCCTAGACTTATGAGCGAACTGTTCCAGGTCATTGGAAGATGTAATGTGGCTAAGGATTGTTCTCAAAAGCAATTGCAGTCAATTAGTCTCAACGGGTCCAGACCCATGGTGAGGAAATTTCCAAGTGTTCCAAAGATTTTATTGTCCGAGGTATAAAATCAGCTGTTTCTCCTAAACACACTGCACTTATTAAATGTCATGCTTCAAATCATTCATGTGCTGTACTTTGAAATATTATTGTCGAAAGGAAATGTATCAAATTTACATTTGAATGAATAAAATCCTTTAAATCCCAAAGCAGAATATCTATAGATTTGCCACTCGTTCATTGAAACAATGGGGAGAGTTTTAACTCAACTTTGATAGGCAGGAGAATGTTAGGGCAATATGAAATGAGTGATTATGTAACTTCTTGTAACAATTACACCATTGCAGTGGTTTAATTGCAGTGGTTTGGAGTCATGCAAATAATCTGGTCTGGTTCCCTGCAAATGCACCTTTACATTTCTTTCCTAGCCCCACTGTAAATCTATACATTTTTTAGTTTTGATTTAACCTCACTAGAAGATGTACTGCAATTTTTGGTTCCACTGAAACATTTAAAATGGCTTGTCACTGTTTACATTATGTTGCTTTTTCAGACTGCGATAAATGGAGATGTATCACCTCTTATCCTTTCTTTCACTTGTCATAACATGCTCAATTCTGTATTCGCTCATCGTAATCAATCCATCCTCCACTCTGGTTCTTTACTTCACTGATATTGTTTTAATGTTGCAGTAAGCAAACCTAGAAACAGTAATCTAAGCATAATCACACCAATAATTTATTAAGTAGTAGGAATACCTCACCATTTAAATTCAATGTTAACATTTTAATACATCCCCCATACCTGATTTGCTTTCCTCATTGTCACTGATAATTATTGTAATAGGATCAATTTATTGTCAAGAATGTCATTGACAGCTTTCATTTTCCATACACATTGGGCACAATTTGATGGTCAGAGTACCCCTAAATAGAAAATCAGTAACAAACCCACTGCAGATATTTTTGGGATGTCTGATGTGATTAAGTCCCACTTAGGAATTTTGCCTTTCTGATGTCAGGTGTCCAAACTCATTTGAAAGGCATTTCTCCACAGAAGGCTTAGCGCGGAGCAGTTATCCATTATTGAGAGTTACCTGCTAACCAGAGACAGACATCTAATCAGTACTAGCAGCAACACTAGAAGTGGTACTCGACAATCAGCATCTTCCCAACCAGGTTAACCTGCAAGAATATTCCTAACAGTAGGCCATGTGTATTTGGCCCCAAGAACTGATTGCCATATACCAGTATGATACTAACTATACTATATATAACATGATGAGACTCGAGTGACCCTTAAGTAGAAACACAGAAACATAGTAACATAAAAAAGAAGAACTCATTAAGCCCTTTGAACCTGCTCCACCATTCAATGTGATCATTGTTGATCATCCAACTCAGTACCCTGCTTTATCTTCCTCCTCATATTTATTAATCCTTTAGCCCTAAAAACTAATTTTAGCTCCTTCTTGAAAGCATTCAATGTTTTGGACTCAACTGCTTTCTATGGCAGAGAATTCCATGGACTCTCCACTGGATGAATATATTTCTCCTCCTCTCTGTCCTAAATAGTTTATCCCATATCTTAAAGTGTCCCTTGGCTCTGGACTCCCCAGTCATCAGAAATATCCTTCCTGTGTTTACTCTGAGTATTCTGATATGAATTTTATAGGTTTCTATGAGATATCCCCTCATTCCACTGAACTCCACTGTATAAAATCCCAACCAATCCAGCCTCTCTTCATAGGCCAGACTTGCCGTCCCAGAAATCAGTCTGCTAAAGTTTTATTACACTCCCTCCATAGCCAGGACATCCTTTGACTGATAAGGATCCCAAAACAGCATACAGTAACCCCACGTCTAGTCACACCAAGACCTTGCACAATTGTAGCAAGATATCACTGCTCCTACAATTGAATCCTCTTGCTATGAAAGCTGATAGTCTACTTCTGCACTGGTGTATAAGAATACCTTGGTCTCACAGAATGCCCCTACTAATGCCATTCAAATAATAATCTGCCTTCCTGTTTTTCCTACCAAAGTAGATAACTGGATTGTACTTCATCTGCCATGCATTTGCCCAATCACTCAACTTCTCCAAATCACACTAAAACATCTCTGCATTGTCCACATAGCATACCCTCCCAGCAAGTTCTGTGTTGTCTGCAAATTTGGGGATATTACATTTAGTTTTCTCATCTAAAATCATTAATAAATATTGTGAATAGTTGGTGCCCAAGCACTAATCCCTTTAGTATCTCAATAATCACTGCGGGCCAACCGGTGATCATTCCCAATCAGTGATTCAGTTGTTTTTAATCACATTAAGGTTAGAGAGTCCTGGTTATCCCAAGTGAGATCATGCTTGATACAGCTTATCCATATGTGGCCAGGGTCCAAAATAAAACATTCCTTGTGCTTCACTATTCGTGTGCACAGATTGAATACTGTCCATTTGCACTCTAAAATTAGATGACCTAAGTGTTTTTTTTTGCTGAGTGTGTTTCTCCTTCTCATATAAAGACAAGTTTGATTTCCAATGCTAATTTCACTGAGTGAATTGATCATTCCTATTTCTCTCCTTGTTCATTAACTGTGAAATAAAACAGGTTAATAATTTATAGTTGAACCTTTATCACACAGTTTCCTTTGGCCACCTTCAGAGAGATCAAAATACACACATGAAAAAATGTAAATATCTGGTTTCAGTGATGAGAGAAAAAAAAACATTTATATCTCTTCAGATTATGTTACATTACAAATAAATACACAGCATCATGCATCTACTCATACAAAATACCGAGACTACAGATAAAACAATCGATGCAACTGAATTTGAAAAGTTATCTTCAACAAATTCTAAACATTTATGGCCAAATTGCTAAATGTTTATTGCTGTTAAATTATTGAGAAAAAGCCTGTTGTTTTCAGTGACCTTTGTGAGACATCTCCTGGCCAAAGTGAAACTAAGATATTTCTGGAAAGTGGTGTAATTGGTTTTTCTGGCTCTGAAATTGTTTCTGAGAAGTGACCCACTGACTCAAGGCTGCTGTGGCAATGAAAGCCAACAGAGACTAATTGGGAGAATCAAATTCCAAAACACATAGAACCCTTACTTGATTCAATTCTTTAACAGCCAGAGAAGAGAAAAAGATGGATCAGCAAGCTGTGCCTTATTGACATTAATGGTATATGGATAAGTCAAATAGAATAAACCTACAAGTGCAAGTAATATGAGGATCAAATTCTGAAAGTGGGAAAAGTGAAAGATTCAACATACATGAGGAAGAGTTTAAAGAACTTTGGAACTAAATATATCTGTGTGTATTAATTCTGAGAATTATGTGAGGAATAGTTTTGTTACATCAACTGTTTCAAGCGAAATTCATCGTTGTCCTTATGGGATCATTTGTCTTATAATGTATTCATAATTTAAGTCATTTTTGAATTAGAATCCCTACTATGTGGAAACAGGCCCTTCGGCCCAAAAAGTCCACACTGACCCTCCAAAGTGTATCCTATCCAGACCCATTCCCCTAACTTTACCCCGACTCATGCACCTAACCTACACATCCCTGAACACTATGGACAACTTAGCACAGCCATTTCACCTAACCTGCACATCTATGGAATGCAAGAAGAAACCGGAGCACCTGGAGGAAACCCATGCAGACACAGGGAGAATATGCAAACTCCACACAGACAGTCACCCAAGGCTGGGATCAAACCTGGGTCCCTGGAGCTGTGAGACACCAGTGCTAACCACTGAGCCACCACACCGCCCATAACTTTCTTAACTTAATGGTCGTGTAAATGCTTGCTTTTTAAATGAACTCTTGACCATCAGCTCATAATATTGTGATTATTTGAGGATTATTTTCTTTTTAGTTTTTGGGCTTCACTGAGATTGATTGTTATGAAGTAGACTCAACGGTAGAATATTTGGCATATAGGTACTGGTGTTTCTAAAACTTACTCAACTTTTATTTTCATTCAGGCTTTCCCAATGACATGAGATTTCCAGATCAAGGTAATCTGTCCAGAGAGATGCTCATCAAACTTGTGGAGGTCATTTGGTGGGGAAATCATTTTGTGGTCTAAATAGTTCTCACTACAATAAAAACAAAATACTATGGATGCTGGAGATCTGATACAAACACAAAGTGTTGGAGAAACTCAGCACGTCTGGCATCATCTGTAGAGAGGGAAATAGAATTAATGTTTTAAGTCAGATATGACTTCTTTTGAATAGAAAGGGGTTATGAATGGTGGTTTTTATACATTTGACAGAGTGGAGAAGGTGTGGAGACTCAGTGCAAGAAAACAAAGCAGTAGCTCAGTGGGATGAAAGGAAAGTAGCTTTATAAAATGGATGTAAATTAAGGATTAGAAGGGTGAAAAAAGGTCCTCAGCTGACAGCAAAGTAAACAAGACACAAACAAGAAAGAAAAACAGAAATTTTTGGAAAAGCTCAGCAGGCCTCGTAGTAGCTGAAAAAGGGTCACCTGACCTGAAACATTAACTCTGCTTTCTCTTCACAGATGCTGCCAGACCTGTTTAGCTTTTCCAGCAACTTGTTTTTGTTTCTGATTCACTGCATCCGTAATTCTTTCACCTTTTACAAACAAAAAAGGGGGGTAGAGGGAGAAGAATTTAAGAAAATTGGAGGCTGGAAAGACACGCAGTCAGTCACTGAAACTGTGGAATTCAATACTGAGTCCTCAAGGCTGTAAAATGCCAAGAGGAAAATAAAGTTTTGTCCCTTGAGCTTGTGTTATGCTGCGTTTGAGTGTTGCAACAAGTCCAGGATAAATATGTTGGCGTGTGAGCAAAGTGGTTTGTTGAAGTGGCAAGCAATTGTAAGGTTGGAGTGATTGCTATGGGCAGAGCAGACAAGCAAAACGCTACTTCACCTGGAAGATGGAAGGTGTGTTGGAGCCTTGGACAGTGAGAAGGGGAGAGGTGAACAGGCAAGTGTTACACTTTCTTTGATTGAGGGAAAGGTGCAGAGGGGTGTGACAAAGTGGAGGAGTGGAACAGAGTGTCAGGAAGGGAATGGCCCTCTGGAATTCCGACAATGAAGGGCCGGTGGAGGGGGAGGTGGGGTAAGATGTATTTGGTGGTGGCATCCTGTTGGAGCTGGAGGAAAGAGCAGAGGATGATCAGTTGAATGTGGAGACTAGTGGGATGAAAAGTGAGTTCAAAGAAAACCTTAATTGTTCTGGGAAGGAGGGAAAGGGGTGAAGACGGAAGAGCAGGAAATGGGTCAGTCATGAGTAAAGTTCTCGACTGAGGAGAAAAAGAGGTGATGTCAGAGGCACCCCTGTGGAAGGTCACTTCATCCAGACAGATGGGATGGAGAAACTTGAAGAAAGGAATGGACTAAAACAAAGCACTGCTGGACATCTGTAATAAATACTGACATTGCTGGAGAAACTCAGCAGGTCTGGCAGCATCTATGGAGAGAAAGCAGAGTTATCATTTTGAGTCTAACAACCTTTCTTCAGACTGGAGCCCAGAGCAAGAAAAACACAGTTAGGTAGGCAAAGGGATGGATAACGGTAAGCCAGAAAGAAAGAAGAGCTGCTAATGGTGACCATAAGTAAATAAAAATGCATTGGTTTGGAAGAATGGAATGGAATCCTTGGACAAAATGGAATATGAGGAAGAGAGTGTAGTCATGGGAACTGTGGGAGTCAGTGCGCTTGTAATTGGTGGAGAGCCTATCCCCAGAAATGGAAACAGATTCAAGGAAGGAAAGGGAAGAGTCAAGGGCGGACAGGTGAAGGTGTGAAAAAGATGGAAATTGGAAGCAAAACTGATGAAGTATTCCAATTCTAGACGAGAGTGGGAAGCAGCACCAAATACATCATTAATGTACTGGAAAAAGTTTTGTGGATGGGGCTGGAACAAGGCATGTTCCACATACTCCACAGAGACACAGGCATAGTTGGGCTCATGCAAGTGATGCTCGCCACACCTTTGACTGGAGAAAGTGAGATGAGTTAACAGAGAAATTGTTCAAAGTGAGAATAAACTCAGCCAGGTGAAGGAGCATGCTGGTGGATGGAAACTGTTCAGTCTCTTTCCCAGGAAGAAGAGGAGAGCCTGAGGATTTCCTGATATGGGATGGATGTGTAGAGAAATCACACATCCATGGTACAGAGGAGGCTGCTAGAAGCAGAACACAGGAAGTTAAGGAACCCATATAAAAATCAGAAGAATCACAAATGTAAGTAGGGAGAGACTGAATAAGGGGGAAGTAATATAGTCAAGATAGAAAAGAAGTAAGTTCAATGGGGTAGGAATAGGCTGAAATGATGGGTCTGCCAGGTCAGTCCTGATTGTAGATCTATGGAAAATCCAAATCTAAAATCTCAAACTCATCTTAGGAAAATGCATTTCTGCATGAATGAAAGTGAGATAATTAGAAGTCAGAATTAAATTGTTTCATCTTTACCCCTGTATCTACTCTTTGTGTACATGACATTGTGTATGAGTAAGTGAAATGCCTTACCTTAAACATCCAGAGTAAGTGAGATATAATAAATAACTTTCTTCATTTTGAATTGCATGAAATAACTTGCTACCAACATTTTTTAATCAAGACAAACTCTTGAAGGATAAGAAACAACATGCTCCTCACATACAAACAGATTAATCATGGACAATAAACAGCAACATATCAATTTTGGCTGTGACAATTGTCACATCACTGCCATTGATGTGAACTAAGAGGGAGCCTTACCTTGATAAAGATAGAATTCACCAAAAGTGAACAGCATTTCGTTTAAAAATACTTGTTCATTCACAATGCACTCAAAACCAAAATGAGCACAGAACTCTAACAATTAAGTTGCTGTGTTTTTGGACAAAGTAACATCTATTGTGTAATGGCCATTACATGATGGCACTATAAGAAAAGCACCATAGTAATCTGATAAACACAGGAAATAAACAAGTTAATCTTGCTTAGGTTAAAATCCATAGGAACAAGCTGTGTTAACTTCCATAATGTATTATCTGCCTCTACCACAAAATTGAAGATTAAGTTAAAATTAATTTCTCAAATTAAGCACTGTCTGGTAAGATATTTGTTTTTTTTGTTAGCTCACAATCCATATACACAAACCTGTTCTAATCTCAAGTACCAGCCGTCTCCCTCGATATGCCATATACACAAGCTGGTTGTGTTTGTAATCAGCTTTTGAAATTACGGTTTACCCCTGAAAATCTATGGTAATTTCTTTGGGAGAGCTTTTGAATATATTAATGTGAAGTAAAATTAGTTCTTTATTATACTCTGAAGCAATCTTATCTGACTCTGTTAACAGATATAGCAAATGATTTGATTTTTGCAATGCAAGTCTCATTTCATTCTATCAAAAATGCCTCCAATATTTTTCACAAAACTGAGATCATTGCAATATAAATTTTTATATATGATTAAAGTTCTTTACCGGCAAAAAAACTGAGGTGCCCTCAAGGGAAGTTTTAGCTGTGTTATGTTCAGTTGCTTATTACTGAAAAAAAAACTGTGAGCTTGAAACTTCTTTTTACTTCTGTGCAATTTTAACACAAGGTTTCAGTGTATAATTAATAGGGGACCAAGTCTGAAGCTTTCCATCTCATTTTGCAGGTGTCATAATTTGCAAACATCATGAAGCTGCCTGAGGACGACTGCATGGCAAAGCGAAACCTAAGGCAAAATGTTGCAACAGTTGAAAATCAAAAATAAAAACAAAAAAAATGCTAGAAAACTCTTAGCAGGTTGAGTGGCATTAATGAAAACAAAAATGTGTGTGAGACTTTCCCATCTCTATCATGGCGAGAAGAGTAAAAACAAAAAAAAAAATCATGATCACGCTCTTGAGACAACCATCAGTATTTATGTTCAACCTTTCATTTGGTGAGAAGCCTATCTTCACACATTTTAATCTCATTAAAGCTACAACTCACTGTAATTAACTTTCCCTTCCCAATTAACTTCTACCCAATTGAGTATTTATCAGAAACCTGACAACAAAAACGTGTCTGTGCTTCTAGTCATGACATTGGGTTAGGTTGTCTGTTGCTGGAGAGGATCCTTACTTATTATTTATCAACTTGAACCTGAATATTGCTCCCCATGCATGGCTGGGAATGGATCAGGACAACTTCAATATCTGAGGAGTCATCAAGGTGCTGCACATTATGTGATCATTAGCATTCACCCCATTTCTGACCTTATGATGGAGGGAACATCATTGAGGAAGCAACTGGAGACTGTGCGGCTGTAGGCACTACCCTGGGAAGCTCCCATAGAGATGTCCTCAAGTTGAAATGACTGACCTCCAAACTTCTTCCTTGATGTCAGGTATGACTCTAATAGTGAAGAGCTTTGCCCCTGATTCATATTGATTTCAGGTTTGCTAGTTATTTGATGCCAAATTAAAGACATACAAGTATAACCTCTATATCAAAGGTAGTCACTCTCCCCACCTCAGCAGTGCAGCTTCCACATGCTTGAATCAAGGCTGTAATGAGATCAGAAGCTGAGTGTTACCCTGGAACCCAGACTGAGCATCAGTGGGCACATTGTCTCTATGCAAGTGATTCTTAGCAGTATTGCTGAGGTGGCATCCCATCATTTGCTGATGATTGAGAGCAAACTTATTGAGTGGTAACTGGCCAGGTTGGATTTGCCCTGTGTTTTGAACAACAGACACACTTAAGCAAATTTCCACATTGCCAGGTTGAAGCCAGTGTTGTAGTAGTATTGGAACAGCTTCCTGAAGAAGGGCCTGTGCCCGAAACGTCGAATCTCCTGTTCCCTGGATGCTGCCTGACCTGCTGTGCTGTTCCAGCAATAAAGTTTCAACTTTGATCTCCAGCATCTGCAGACCTCACTTTCTCCTTGGAACAGCTTAACTTGTGGAGAGGTTAATATCTTCAGTACTATTTCTGGATTTGTTTTTTAGCTCCATACCATTTGCAATATCCAGTGTTTTCAGCCAATTCTTGTTATCAAGTGACAAAAAATTGAATTACGTGAAAATTGACATCTGTGGTACTGGGGACATCAGGAAGAAGACAAGTTGAATCAGCCAATTGATAAATCTGGCTGAGGATGTATGCATGTACCTCAGCTTTCTCTTTGTATTAATGCACTGGGCTCTGCCATGATTAAACTGGGGGGATATTTTTGGAGCATCCACCTCCAGTGAGTTTTTTAATTGTCCAACACTATTCATTTAGGGGTGGGACAGAACTGTATGACTTAGTCCTGGTGCATTAGTTGCAAGATTGTATAACTCTGTTTGTTACATACTGCTTCTGCTGTTGGCATGCAAGTAGTCCTGTGTGTATCTTTAATTTTCAAATATGCTTGGTGCAGTTTCCTTCCCTAAAGATGTGTTTTTCTGATAATCAAAAAAAATGGATTCATAGTTAGCATCCGAGTCTTAATTTCAGTTATTTTTAAAACTAAATTCAAGGTCCACAATCTGCCTTGACAGGATTCGAACGCAGGTCCCCAGAACTTGGGCGGCACGGTGGCACAGTGGTTAGCACTGCTGCCTCACAGCGCCAGAGACCTGGGTTCAATTCCCACCTCAGGCGACTCTCTGTGTGGAGTTTGCACATTCTCCCCGTGTCTGCGTGGGTTTCCTCCGGGTGCTCCGGTTTCCTCCCACAGTCCAAAAATGTGCAGAGGTTAGGTGAATTGGCCATGCTAAATTGCCCGTAGTGTTAGATGAAGTGGTAAATGTAGGGGAATGGGTCTGGGTGGGTTACGCTTCAGCGGGTCGGTGTGGACTTGTTGGGCCGAAGGGCCTGTTTCCACACTGTAACTAATCTAATCTAATCTAATCTAATCTAATCTAATCTAAAAATTTTACATGGGTCTCTGGATTAACAGGCTAGCAATAATACCACGAGATCATTGACTCCCATTACCTGATGATGTGAGATTTCACCAGGTCTGGAATCAATGTTGAGGACTCTGAGGTCAATCCTTCTCCATGGTGTACCATTGTGTCAATATCTCCTGTGAGTCTGTGTTGATGGTGACGCAGGGTGGATTGGTGGTATCCGAGTTACCGTTGGTGAGGTAATATTCTGTCAATATGACTAAATCAGTCTGCCGGAAAACTCTCCCAATTTTGGCACAAGCCCTCAGCAATTGGTAAGGAGGCCTTTTCATGGTCAACAGGACTGCATTTTCCTTTGGAGTCTAAGTCAATCTTGGGTGGTCTGACTGTTTCCGTTCCGTTGATTAGATTTTGTAGCATTTGCATACAACTGAATGGTTTGTTAGGCCCACTTCAAATGGTAGTTAAGAGTCAACAACAGGCTGTTGATCCTATGAATGTGAAGTTGCAGCAGTAGGTGATAGAATTACACTTATGGAGTGCAGGAAATTATCCATCCTATCCCTGCATTGATCCCTTTTTCCTTAGTGTCTGCTCATGGCACTGACTCCCAGTTCAATCTCCTCCAAGACTCCAGGGTCTGCTCCGAGGACATTTCCCTCCCCCCACCACTTGGGACAATGACCCTTTTTCTGGCCCTGACAGTCTGGTTCAAATCCTCTACTGAGTCATCAATAAAGCAGATGCCAACTTTTCATGAGTTGATAATATTCCCAGAGGGTGGTGGGTGCAATAGCCTCAAGCTATCATGTCACTGTTGGCTTGCACTGAGGCAAGGGTTACTTGAAAAGCCTTTAAATATGGCAGCAGGGACACTGAGGCTGGAAGGTGTCAGCAGGGGCAAGGAAGTCAGGGGCAAGAAATCAGTGTTTAACTCCAGCTAAAAATTGCTCACAGACAAAATGAGCATAAAAATGATTGATTGTGCAAGAAAACTCACTATGTGCCATTGTGAAAGTAATGTTTTCTCAAACACCAAAAAACTTTACTTTCAAAATGGAATATTAAGGCCATTAGTGTTTCATTCAATATGAAAACCTGTTGTTCTGCTGCTCAGCTTCACTTTGAATTATTTTGCAATATTTATGCTAACTTTTATGAAGGCTATGAGACTTTTTTGAGACTAGTGCCAGTTTAAATCAGCACTGCACAAAATAACAAACAATTCTGTCAGCTCTACATCAGTCTCCGGGCTGGAAAATTGCACCTCTGTGCCAACGGTCTACAGCATACAGAGTCTACATTTTCAACAAAAAATCACTGCTATATTTTGTTTCCACTATTGTTGGTTTTAGTGTTGATCTGTTTTGTTTTACCATACAGTTGTTCCTCATTAGTTGCACAAGGCTGAACTATTAACTCCCTTGGCCAGGATGCCAATATCAGCATTAATATGTTTCACACCAAGATACCACACTTTTTGTCAGGTATTCCAAGTATTATCACAATTGAAAAAGACAGTTGAAAATCTGTGGAATAAATTGGACCCCAAATTCCTACAATGTTTGGAACAGATCAAGTTTTATTTGGAATATTACTGAAACTGATGAAATTCAGCATTAGAAGAATGTATAGTAATGCTAAATTTCAATGTGCAATAAATTATACACTTAATGACTCTTTTATGGAACTCACCACCAGCCTCTCACTTTAAAAATCATAGGACATAATCATAGAAGTGTTCCAACATAGAAGGAGACCAATTGGCCCATTATGCCTGTGCCAGATCACTGAAGAGCAACAATCATTTTTTATCATTAGATAATAATCCAATTCCCTCTTGAATGCTTTGATTGAACTTGCCTCAACTACACTCTTACACAATGTGCTCTGGAACCTAAATACTTGCTCGTGGAAAAGTTTCTCCTCTGATCATTACCTAGAAAAGAATCATTCATTTTCAATTAAATCTGCTTCTTTATCCTGCCACCAATTGAAAAAGATTCTATCTACCCATGAACAAACATCAATTGCACAAGCATTAGGAAAACATATGTTACAATAGCTTTTGTTCGAAAGAGATTGGAATGTAACAGCAAATAAGGCTTTTGTACAAAGTATTGGCAAGACCACAGTTATGTATAGTTTGGTCCCCTTAAGGACATCCTTGTTGTTGAGTGATTAGAGCAACGATCTACCAGACAGTTCCTGGGATCAGAGTATTGACTTCAGAGGAGAGGTTGAGATGACTCGTCTTATATTCCCTTGACTCTAGGATGGTGTGAGGTAAACTCATTGAAAATTTATCAGAGGCTTGACAAGTTAGACATTGAGAAGACAACATTTCTTCTGGCTGAGGAATCTAAGGTGTAAGGTTACAGATTCAGGAAATGGGCTCAGTTATTAAGTTAAAAATCACACAACAACCACCTGATGAAGGAGCAGTGCTCCAAAAGCTTGTGCTTCCAAATAAACCTGTTGGACTATAACCTGGCGTTGTGTGATTTTTAACTTTGTACACCCCAGTCCAACACCAGCACCTCCAAATCATCAGTTATTTAGAACTGAGATGAGGAAAGATGTCTTAATTGAACGGCTTCTGAATTGTCTGCCTGGAGGAGCTGTGGATTCTGAGTCACTGAGCATATTTAAAACAAGTTGATAGATTGCTGAATATTCAGGGAACGACTAGAAATGGGGATAAAGTGGTCAGATGGAGCTGAGATTGATGATCAGCCATTAACTTGCTGAATGGTGGAGAAGGGTCAAAAAGTTCAAATGGCTGAGTCCTGCTCCTATTTTTCATGTTCTTAAGGTTTTTTCAAGACAGACAAAGAGAAGATGGCAGAGAGAGAAAGATGGGGATGGGTAACAGGAGCCAGGGTGATGGAGAAATTTGATGTGAATACAGAGGCACAAGAAGTAATACAGAAAAGGAGTGGGAGGTTGGGAAACATTGGGAATTAGAGAAAGGCGCAAGGGGGGAATAGAAAGATACAGTACAGCTTGGAGATAGAGTGGTGGATGGCTAGTGAGTAGAGAGACATGAAGGGAAATAAGACACACCATAGGGGAGAATGGGAAAACATGAGGGAATAGAAAGTCACACAAGGGGTGAAGTGGGCAGGCTGGTGAATGGGGAGGGTGAATAGAGAGAAACAGCAACAACTGAGATACGTAAGTGGTAATAAAGGACAGAATGCAGGGTGAATGGAAATATATAGAGTGTAATAAGGAGACAGGGTGGGGACACAGACAGACACAAAGGTAACAAGGTGACACAGAGTTAATCAAGAGACATGGAAGGTTAGAAAGAGATGTAATAGAGAGACATGACAGGACAGAGAGATATGGGGAGACAATAGACACACGGTGACTAAGGAGACCCAGGGGATATAGAGATCTGGGGTTAGAGAGACACAGGAGAGACACAGAGACATGGGGTGGCGGTTAGAGACAGGTGGGAATAAAGAGAATTAGGCAGGTATAAGAGAGAATATACAGTGGTTGGAGAGACATTAGAGGATAAAGAGACACTGAGGTAGGAATTAGAGAGGGTGGGAAATAAAGACAAAGGAAGGCATTAGAGGGAAATGGGGAGGGATATAACTTCATGGAGAGGGAATACAGCTACACAGAAACAGAAAGATATGGCAGCATGAGAAGTGAAGATGGCAAAGATATACAACTATACTGCGACTGCGTTTGCAGCAACCTTCAGCCAGAAGGGCTGAGTGGGTAATTCCTCTCCGCCTCCTCCAGTGGTCCCCAGCAATACAGATACAGAATTTTCCCAGGTTACAAACACCCAACTTAGGAACGTCCTGTACTTATGAACCAATCTTCAACTTCTCATTTCTAAAACAATTGTTTTAAAAATCCGAGTTATGTGCAGTATTTCATCCTGAAGAACTGTCAGACTAATTAGCCTGTATCTGTTCCGATTTACACATAAATACTGCTTACGGACAGAGGAAAAAGCGGAACTCGTTTGTAACCTGGGGACTTCCTGTATCAGTCCTCAACCAATTCGACTCACTCCATGTGATATCAAGAAATACAGAGATACTAGATACCGCAAAGGCTACAGATCTCCTGACAGCATTCTGGCAATAGTACTGAAGACTTGTGTTCCAGAACTTGCCACTCCCTTAGCCAAGCTGTTCCAGTACAGTTACAACACTGACATCTACCAGACATTGTGGAAAATGGCCCAAATATGCCCTGTACATAAAAAGCAGGACAAATCCAACCGAGACAAATAGTGCCCCATCAGTCTACTCTCGATCATCAGTAAAGTGATGGACAATGCTATCATTAGTGCTATCGAGCAGTACCTGCTCAGCAGCAACCTGCTCAAGCATGCCCATTTTGGGTTCCACCAGGGCCACTCAGCTGCTAACCTCATTACAGCTTAACAGTATTACCACCTTAAACAAAAGAGTTGAATTCCAGAGGTGAGGTGGGAGTGACAGCCCTTGACATTAAAGCTGTATTCGAATGAGTGTGGTATCAAGGATCCCTAGCAAAACTGGAATCGATGAGTATCGGGAGGCAAACGCCTTGTGGTTGGAAATATACCTGATACATAGGAAGATGGTGGTGGTTGTTGGAGGTCAGTCATCTCAGTTCCAGAACATCTCTGCAGGAGTTCCTCAGGATAGTTTTCATCTTCAGCTGCTTCATCAATGACCTTTTGCATCATTTGTGACTCCTCAGATAATGAAGCAGTCCACGCTCAAATGCAACAAGATCTGGACAATATCCAGGCTTAGGCTGACAAGTGGCAAGTAGCATTTGCGCCACACAAATGCCAGGCTTTGACCATCACCAATAAGAGACACCCTAACCACCAACCCTTGGCATTCAATGATGTTACCATCACTGAATCATCCACTATCAACATCCAGGGAGATATCATTGACCAGAAACTCAGCTAGACTTACCCCTTAAACACAGTGGCTAAAGAGCAGGTCAGAAGCTAAGAATACTGTGGCGAGTAACTCACCTCCTGACTTCCCAAAGCCTGTCCGCCATCGACAAAGCACAAAGTCAGGTGTGTGATGGAATACTCCCCACTTGTCTGGATGAGTGCAGCCCCAACAACACTCAAGAAGCTTGACACCATCCAGGACAAATCAGCCCGCTTGATTGACATTGCATCCACAAGCATCCACTCCCTCCAGCACTGATGCTCAGTAGCAGTGTGTGCTATCTATAAAATGCACTGCAGAAGTACACTGAAGATCCTCAGACAGCACCTTCCAAACTCACTTCCATCCAGAGGGACAAGAGCAGCAGATATATGGGAACACCACCACCTTCACGTTGCCCTCCAAGCCACTCACCATCCTGACTTGGAAATACATCGCTGTTCCTTCATTGTTGTTTGGTAAAAATCCTGGAAGCCAACCCACAGCAGGTGGACTGCAGCGGTTCAAGAAGGCAGCTCACCACCACCTTCTCAACGGCAACTAGGAACAGCCAATAAATGCTGGCCAGCCAGCGACGTCCAAATCCAACAAACAACTTTTATAAAATCTGCATTTATGTGGCACTTTTAACACAGTAAAATTCCAACGGGCTTTGAAGAAACATTATCAAACAAAATTAGACAGCCACATTGGAAATATTAGGACACATGGGGAGGTATCAGAGCAGATGAGTAATAGCTTAGCTGAAGAGACAGAATTTAAGGAATGTCTTAAAAGAGGGAAGAGTAGGAGAGAGGCCTAGAGGCTTATGTAGAGAATTCCAGAGTTTATGGACTTGCCGCCTGAAAGCATGGCCGCTACTGCCGAAAGAATTTGAATTGTAACTGTACAAGAAGCAAGAGTAGAATTAAATACTTAGACGTGTACTTGTAATGCCAAGACACACAAGGTGATGGAAAATGGGATTAGAATAATTAGGTAATGGCTAATCAATGTGGACACATAGGGACGAAATGACTTTTCCTATGGGTAGATCTCTGCAACTTTCTAATAGACCAGACTGGAGGAAGACAGAGATCTCTGAGGTTACTGAAGTAGCTGGAGACAATGTTTTTATTATTCACTTAGCGTCATAGAATTATAGAGTTACACCGCATGGAAACAGACTCTTAGGTCCAACTTATCCATGCCGACCAACATCCTAAACTGATCTAGTCCCATTTGCCAGCGTTTGGCCTATATCCCTATAAACCCATCCTATTCATGTACCCATCCAGATACTTTTTTATTGCACCCACCTCCACAACGTCTTCTGGCAGCTCATTGCATACATACACCACTTTCTGTGTGAAAACATTGCCCGTCAGGTCCCTTTTAGGTCTTTCCCTTCTCACCTTAAACCTATGTCCTCGTTTAAACTTATCTGTCATTTATTTTTTATTCACCTACGGGATGCAGGCATTGCCCCTGGCTGGGTCAGCATTTAATGCCCCTGTCCCTAATTGCCCTTGAGAAGCTGGTGGTGAGCTGCCTTCGTGAACTGCTGCACTCCACGTGGTGCAGGTAAATCCACAAAGATACTAAAGGAATGATGAGATATTTATATAGTTAAATGATGGCATGTTAGAAGTAGTTAGTGAAACTATTGTAGTCTTGATTTTAGAGAACAATGCACAGCCTTTGGTTGGTTACTTCAGTGTTCAGGTGTTGAGTAGACTATCAGGGTTTCAGTGCGCTCCTACCCTTGCTGCAAACTTTACTCAGATGAATGTCTTTTGCTAATTTAGAAAAAAGAATATCCCCCACAAAGCAATATACAAAGACTATTCAGGTTCTCAAATGACACAGCTGTTGTTGGCTTTTTTTTTATTCCATCAATGCAATCTTCTTCGTTCATGAGGTGGGAAATGTGTGAGACAGAATGTTTCAATGTTTGTCATCAATGTCATCACGGTAGCATCCAACAAGGTATACATTATTCAGACAGGGAACAGTTGCAACATTGTGCTCTTTTCCTTCCGACCATGGTCCACGAGAAAGAAAAGCAGATCAAACAAGACATGACAGGAAATGTTCAGCTTTCTCTTCTTTTCACAGAATGGCACATTTTTGCATGACCATCTATTGATAGCTCCTTCTGAACCTGCCACAACTAATCTTGAGTGGAAATTAAATCTATAAACGTGTGAATGAGATTTCTTCTGACGTACCTGCATCAGTCTGGGGCCATCAATCATCATGTCAGGGACAATCTCATTGTCTTTTCCACCATTTATCCTTGGACATATCTGCTATCATGAGATGTGCCCGTATGAAACAAGCTTTCTGCACAAAGAGCCTCCAGTTTATAAATCAAACTGCCAGTAGGAACTAAGCAAAAATAAGGGAATCATACAGATTAAAAACTTTAGAATGTCAGAGAAATCCATTCTCTTGGATTTCCTGATATTACAATATGTGAGAAACCTACCTCAATGCTTAAATTCAGTCTAAATCAAACAACAGGAAGAATACTTTGGATTTAAATTACATATGAAAGCAAAAGAAATGGGGAAATGTACGTAAACTTATGAGAAGGAGATGTCAGACATAAAAGAAGTTTGACGTTGTTTTTTAATATTCAACAAATATATATCAGCAAGGCGGCTAAACCCGAGACTCTACAACTGTAGAGTCTCACACCCACCCTCCTCCTCTAACCTAATAATAAGACCCGTTGTGGTAAGTAGTTAAGTGCTGCATTTTGCTTGTTCTATTCTTTAGACTTAGTTTTTTTTTAAAAGGTTACTTTTAGAGGGATGGCAGTAAAGGCAGTGCAATGTTCCTCTTGCAACATGTTTGAGGTGAGGGATGCCATGGTCGTCCCTGCTAATTACACTTGCAGGAACTGCACCCATCTCCAGCTCCTCCAAGACCATGTTAGGGAACTGGAGCTGGAGTTGGATGAACTTAGGATCATTCGGGAGGCAGAGGGGGTCATAGATCGGAGCTTTAGGGAAGTAGTAACTCCAAAGATTGCAGACAGATGGATGACAGTGAGGGGGACTGGGAGGAAGCAGCCAGTGCAGGGACCCCCTGCGGCCGTTCCCCTCAAGAACAAGTATACTGTTTTGGATATTTGTGGGGGGGGGGGACTTACCAGGGGTAAGCAATGGGGTTCAGGCCTCTGGCACGGAGCCTGTCCCCGTTGCTCAGAAGGGAAGGGTGGAGAAGAGCAGAGCAATAGTAATTGGGGACTCGATAGTTCAGGGCACAGATAGGCGGTTTTGTGGGAACGAGAGACACTCACGTTTGGTATGTTGCCTCCCAGGTGCAAGGGTACGTGACGTCTCTGATCATGTTTTCTGGGTCCTTAAGGGGGAGGGGGAGCAGCCCGAAGTTGTGGTCCACATTGGCACCAATGACATAGGTAGGAGGAGGGCTGAGGATGCTAGGCAGGCTTTCAGGGAGCTAGGTTGGAAGCTCAGAGTTAGAACAAACAGAGTTGTTGTCTCTGGTTTGTTACCCGTGCCACGTGATAGAGAGTCAAGGAATAGGGAGAGAGAACAGTTAAATGCGTGGCTACAGGGATGGTGCAGGTGGGAGGGATTCCGGTATCTGGATAACTGGGATTCTTTCTGGGGAAGGTGGGACCTCTATAAACAGGATGGTCTACACCTGAACCTGAGGGGCACCAGTATCCTTGGGGAAGGTTTGCTAGTGCTCTTGGAGGGGATTTAAACTAACTCTGCAGGGGCATGGGAACCTAGACTGTAGCTTTAGGGTGCACGACCTGGAGTGTAGGGAGGTTAGGAACATTGCATCAATCTCAAAGGAGGGTGCCTGTAAACAGGATAGTGTCTTGAAGTGTGTATACTTCAATGCAAGAAGTATACGAAATAAGGTAGGTGAACATGCAGCGTGGGTTGGTATCTGGGATTTCGATGTTGTGGCTATTACGGAGACATGGGTAGAACAGGGACAGGATTGGCTGTCGCAGGTTCCAGGGTTTAAATGTTTTAGTAGGGTCAGAGGTGGGGGTAAAAGAGGGGGAGGTGTGGCATTGCTTGTCAAAGATAGTATTACAGCGGTGGAAAGGATGATAGATGAAGACTCGCCATCTGAGGTAGTTTGGGCTGAGGTTAGGAATAGGAAAGGTGAGGTCGCCCTGTTAGGAGTTTTTTACAGGCCTCCTAATAGTCCTAGAAATGTAGAAGAAAGGATTGCGAGGATGATTCAGGAGAAGAGTGAAAGTAATAGGGTGGTTGTTATGGGGGATTTTAACTTTCCAGATATTGACTGGGAAAGCTATAGCTCGAGTTCGTTAGATGGGTCAGTGTTTGTCCAATGTGTGCAGGAGGGTTTCCTGACACAATATGTAGACAGGCCAACAAGAGGTGAGGCCATACTGGATTTGGTTCTGGGTAACGAACCAGGCCAGGTGTTAGAATTGGAGGTAGGTGAGCACTTTGGGGACAGTGACCACAATTCGGTGACTTTCCCTCTAGTGATGGAGAGGGATAAGTGTGCACTGCAGGGCAAGAGTTATAGCTGGGGGCAGGGAAATTATGATGCGGTGTGGCACGACTTAGGATGCGTGGCTTGGAAAAGTAGGCTTCAAGGGAAGGGCGCAATTGATATGTGGAGCTTGTTCAAGGAGCAACTATTGAGTGTCCTTGATAAGTATGTACCTGTCAGGCAGGGAGGAAAGGGTCGTGTGAGGGACCCATGGTTTAATAAGGAATGGAATCTCTTGTTAAAGGGAAGAGGGCGGCCTATGTAAAGATGAGGCGTGAAGGTTAAATTGGGGCGATTGAGAGTTATAAGGTAGCCAGGAAGGATCTGACGAGAGAGCTAAGAGCAGCAAGGAGGGTACATGAAAAGTCCTTAGTTGGTAGGATTAGGGAAAACCCAAAGGCTTTCTATAAGTATGTCAGGAATAAAAGAATGACTCGGATAGGAATAGGTCCAGTCAAGGATAGTAGTGGGAAGTTGCGAGTGGAGGCTGAAGAGATTGGGGAGACACTGAATGAATACTTTTCGTCAGTATTCACTCAGGAACAGGACATTGTTGCCGATGTGAATGCTGAGTCACAATTAATTAGAATGGACGGCTTTGAGGTATGTAGGGAAGAGGTGTTGGAAATTCTGGAAAGGGTGAAAATAGATAAGTCCCCTGGGCTTGATGGCATTTATCCTAGGATTCTCTGGGAAGCAAGGGAGGAGATTGCAGAGCCATTGGCCTTGATTTTTATGTCCTCGTTGTCTACAGGAATAGTGCCAGAAGACTGAAGGATAGTAAATGTGGTTCCCTTGTTCAAGAAGGGGAGTAGGGATAACCCTAGTAACTATAGGCTGGTGAGTCTCACTTCTGTTGTGGGCAAAGTGGGAAAAGAGAATTGTAAGGGATAGGATTTATGAACATCTGGATAGGAATAATGTGATCAAGGATAGTCAGCATGGTTTTGTGAAGGGCAGGTCGTGCCTCACAAACCTTATTGAATTCTTTGAGAAAGTGACTAAGGAGGTAGACGAGGGTAAAGCGGTAGATGTGGTGTATATGGATTTTAGTAAGGCGTTTGATAAGGTTCCCCATGGTAAACTATTGCAAAAAATACAGAGGTATGGCATTGACAGTGAGTTGGAGGTTTGGATTAGGAATTGGCTGGCTGGAAGAAGGCAGAGGGTAGTAGTTGATGGTAAAGGTTCATCTTGGAGTGCTGTTACTAGCAGTGTTCCGCAAGGATCTGTTTTGGGACCATTGCTGTTTGTCATTTTTATAAATGACCTGGAGGAGGGGCTAGAAGGTTGGGTGAGCAAGTTTGCGGATGATACGAAAGTCAGTGGAGTTGTTGATAGTGAGGAAGGATGCATCAGGTTACAGCGGGATATAGATAAGCCACAGAGCTGGGCAGAAAGGTGGCAAATGGAGTTCAATGTGGGTAAGTGTGAGGTGATTCACTTTGGTAAGAGTAACAAAAAGATGGGGTACTGGGCTAATGGTCAGATACTTGGTAGTGTGGATGAGCAAAGGGATCTTGGTGTCCATGTACACAGATCTCTGAAAGTTGCCACCCAGGTAAATAGTGTGGTGAAGAAGACATATGGCGTACTGGCTTTTATTGGTAGAGGAATTGAGTTCCGGAGTCCTGAGGTCATGTTGCAGTTGTATAAGACTCTGGTACAGCCGCATCTGGAGTATTGTGTGCAGTTTTGGTCGCCATACAATAGGAAGGATGTGGAGGCACTGGAACGGGTGCAGAGGAGGTTTACCAGGATGTTGCCTGGTATGGTAGGAAGATCGTATGAGGAAAGGCTGAGGCACTTGGGGCTGTTTTCATTGGAGAAAAGAAGATTTAGGGGTGACTTGATAGAGGTGTACAAGATGATTAGGGGTTTAGATAGGGTTGACCATGAGAACCTTTTTCCACGTATGGAGTCAGCTATTACGAGGGGGCATAGCTTTAAATTAAGGGGTGGTAGGTATAGGACAGATGTTAGGGGTAGATTCTTTACTCAGTGAGTCGTGAGTTCATGGAATGCCCTGCCAGTAGCAGTGGTGGACTCTCCCTCTTTATGGGCATTTAAACGGGCATTAGATAGGCATATGGAGGATAGTGGGCTAGTGTAGATTAGGTGGGCTTGGATCGGCGCAACATCGAGGGCCAAAGGGCCTGTACTGCGCTGTATTTTTTTATGTTCTATGTTCTATTAATTAACATCATCACAAGAAATGAGATTCTGCACTGAAAAAAATTAATATTTTTAGGGCCAGAGAGGGTGCTTGATGTAATTATCACTTACCACACAGTTAAAACTTTGCCTACTCCTAAATGCATCAACTGAAATTATTTTTGACATGATGAGGAGATAATTACTGGAAAACCTCATACCATTTTGTGTTTTTCAATGATGAGCTGCATTTTTACTGTTATCTTTGGAAGATCAGGGTAACTCAGATCACACCTGCCAGGCTTTCATGTTTAACTGCATATGTACATACTCCAGAGCTGGCTATCCATAATAGCAATTATTGATCACCAGTACTATTATTATAGTATCTGTGTCATACAACATGGTTGCACTCTGTGTTTCTGTTGGGGAGTTAGTTCAATCATGGCTGCTTACTATGAATCCACAGTGTGAGTCCTTTCTCAATGAAGAACACAGCAGAATAATGGTGTGGGGAAAAGGATGGATTTTTTCACATATCATTTGAGAAAATAAGGAATGATAAACTTTGTATCACACTTTTGGAAACATCAGAAGTTGATTTTGGCAAGTTTTGGTTAGATCAATAGATTCCTCTATGTGCACATTGTGTACAGCTCAGTGAGTCAGCATTGCATGCCAGCAATATCAAAAAATAAAACTATGATGTGAAAAAAATGATTTGGAAAATTGCTGGGTTCTCTCTATGGGTAGAAAAGGTTACAATTTGACGATAGAAATGAGATAGGCAGAAAATAGGTGCCAAAAGGCCAGACACATCTCCAGGTACACTGTGTACACTATGAACAAGAAAGCAAAAGGTCAGAAGCTGTTGAATTTTATGAATGGGCCATACTGTGTACTTTTCCCACACAGTCCTGTGGTTGGGTAGACATCTATAAGCAATGCCATCTACTTTGACATTAGTAACTCAGATCACAGAACCTGAGGTAGAATGCAGCTTTTTCAATCTATTCTCAGTGGTAATTAGAGTCATAACGATGTACAGCACGGAAACAGACCCTTTGGACCAACTCATCCATGCCGATTGAATATCCTAACCTAATGTAGTCCTATTTGCCAGCACTTGGCCCATATGCCTCTAAACCCTTCCTATTCATATACCCATCCAGATGCCTTTTAAATGTTGTAATTGTACCAGTCTCCACCACTTCCTCTAGTAGCTCATTCCATACACTCATCACCCTCTGCATGAAAAGTTAGGCCCCTTTTACATCTTTCCCTTCTCACACTAAACCTGGGGTGGGGGAGTCTAGTTCTGGACTCCCCCACCCCAAGGGAAAGACTTTATCTATTTATCCTATCCATGCCCCTCATGATTTTATAAACCTCTAGAGGTCACTCCTCAGCCTTCAACGCTCCAGGGAAAACAGCCCCAGCCTGTTCAGCCTCTCCCTATGGCTCAAATCCTCCTACCCTGGTAACATCTTTGTAAATCTTTTCTGAACCCTTTGAAGTTTCACAACATCCTTTCAATAGGAAGGAGACCAGAAGTGCACGCAATATTTCAAAAGTGGCCTAACCAATGTCCTGTACAGCCGCAACATGCCCTCTCAGCTCCTATACTCAATGCTCTGACCAATAAAGAAAAGTGTATCAAATGCCTTCTTCGCTATCCTATCTACCTGAGACTCTACTTTCAAGCAATTATGAACCTGCTCTCCAAGATCTCTTTGTTCCGCAGGACTCCATAGGACCTTACCATGTGGTTGATTAAATTAAAGGTGAGAGAAATGGCTCTTAAAATTGCTGAAGAGTTTATGGGATTTGAAGATGATTCTCAAATTTGCCAAGAAAGTTTAGAAGGAAAGAAAAAGGCCATACTTTTAGAATTAGAATGTAAATTAGATTTAAAGGTAATTCCTTCTCAATCATGATTTCTCAGACTGCAAATCAACTGAGATACATGTCTATGAATGAAAGATTCTAAATCCCATTTTTAAAAAACAAAATTGTACATGGATGTTCATGTAACTGTCTAGACCAGCATTTATTGTGCATCCCTAACTGCCCTGGAGAAGTGGTTGGTGAGCTGTAACTTTCAATGAATTCAAGGAACTTTTACAAGTTCATCCAGTATTTGCAATTAGTAAACAGTAAAAAAAAGAGATAAGAGTCAAGAGTGCGGTGCTGGAAAAGCACAGTAGGTCTGGCAATATCCGAGGAGTAGAAGAATCGATGTTTCGGGCAAAAGCCGTTTATCTGGAAATGCCACCTATCCTTCTGGAGTACAGAACATTACTGACATTCTTTCCAAAACTCTCGATATTCTTTTTTATTTGGGATACAGCACTGACGTATTCTGTAATCTGAGTCGAGCCTGGCCTGATCGGTTTTGTGTCCTGTCACAGTCAGGGGGATAAAGGATAGCCTCCCTTTCCACCACACCATCAACCAATAACCACCATCCTACACTCGCACAAGGCAACATTGACAGACCATTAGCCTTATCATATTACCACGCCTGCTCTCAGACAAACTCAGACATTACTTTAGTCTTTCAACACTTTCTTTGCAGCTCGGGGACAACGATGATTTCCATGTTTCTGCCAGTTTGCACAACATAATGTAATATATTTTGAGGGAAAATGTAGCTGGAATGCTACAAACACAGATTAAAAAAGCAGAGCAGAAGTCAGCCATTTAGCTCTTAAAATCTTTTCCACCATTCAAAAATATCATTGAAAATGTGACATGTTTCGATTAAATCACTTCCCATTTTTGTACACTGTAGAGATATAGATCTAATCTCAATTTCTCATTATAGCTTATTCCTCCCATCAAGGTCCAATGAACTGTCAGTTTGTCTTGGGAATATGTATCTTTCCTCAGGTAAGAAGACCACAAGAGTGGCCTTGCCTAATGTCCTGGATAAACATAGTCAGGCTTCTTTATTTTCCTTTAGTCTAATCCCTTTATAACAATGGCTCCGATAATGTTTGATTTCTTGCTGTATTGGAATATTAACTTTATTTCATTCCTGCTCAAAATATCCAGGTCTTTATGAATGTACACATTTCTCAGTTTCTCATCATGCAGAAAAAGAATTCTTCTTTGCCTGAGACATCTAAGATTTGAAACATTGCAACAAGTTCAGGCCTCTCAAACTTATTAATTTTATTGTTTAAAAGTCATAAGATTAACACTACAATGTTTCTAATTTGTCATGGTAATGTTGATATTAATTGCCTGCAGCAACTTTTATTATTTTAATTACAATTATTAATCAGAAAAAGAAGTAAACAAACAAAATAACATTCAAGGTTGTTCAACCACCTCTTTGCTCTGAAAAGAGAGCTAACATTTCATGTTGCTTATTGGATTGTACATATATGACTTTCATTTTGGGAGGCAAGTGAAAATATGTTAATAGCAGTGAAAGACAAACAAAGCTCTCTTTCTACCAAGAATGCAATTTAATAATAGTCAAGGCAAACTTCAGCAATTTGAAAATTGGTAAGGTGCAAAACAAAATCAAAATGAAATATCATTCTTTTATTGGATGTTTCCCTTTGTGGGACAGTTTAGAATGGGAGGTCTTTTGTGTAGGATAAGATTTAGTAGATTTAAAAGAGATAGGAGAAAGTATTTCTCTCAAACGTTTGTGTATCGCTGGAATTCACTACACAAGTGTATGCAGGATACTGGGACATTGAGTGAATTTAAGGAGGAAATAGACAGACTTTTAAATTAGACAGCAGATGAGAAAGTGCATTTGAGATTGAGATGAAATGATCATGATTGTATCAAATGAAGGAGCAGGCACAAGGGTCTGAATTGCCTTTTCCTGCTCCTGCTAACTGCAAATCATCACATTCATTTCACACCACTGTTATTTATTATTAGTGCAAAGAAGATGATTGAGCCAAATGCTGTAGAGTGGTCAAATGGGATGAGGTCTGTCATTGTGACGTTGATTAATATGATTTCAGTGCCATTACAAGGATGGAGAGATGCAGAGATTCAAGCATACGAGTTGAGTAAAAGATGAACACTCAAGGAGGCAAAGTGAGGTTGGAATTTTGTTGCTGCACAGCAAGCACAAAAAGGTAAAGATGGAGAAAATAGCATAATCTTATTACTCAAAAAACACTGCTCCAGACTAAATTAGTACCGAAGTTTTATATATTTAAAGTTTAATCAAGAGACAGATCTCAATAAAAACATATGATCAAACAAACACAAATTCACTATTGTAGATCTGGAAAAACAGACAGTAATGTTAAACACTAAAAACTCACTACTTAGCTGATCCAACACATAGGTTTCTCCAAAGTCAGCTGTGAACTTTGCTGTTTGTTTATTTTTCTTAGAAACTATGATGTTCAGAGATACTTGAAACCAAGCAACAGAGGCAGCTGCTAAGATAGCCTTGAGTGGAGTGATGTGCTCTACCTGTCAGATGTGGAAGGTTACAGAGAATTGCAATGTTACTGATAATTATGTCTGTAGGAAGTGTGTTTGGTTGTGAATCCCATCAGATTGCATGGATTGGTTGGAACAACAGTTAGAAGTGAAGACGAATTTACAGGAGCTAGTGGGTGTGATGGATGACAGTTGCGGGAAGGGAGAAAATCCACAGACAGATAAATGTGAGGTGCTGCATTTTGGAAAGGCAAATCAGGGCAGGACTTATACACTTAATGGTAAGGTCCTGGGGAATGTTGCTGTACAAAGAGACCTTGGAGTGCAGGTTCATACTCCTTAAAAGTGGAATCATAGGTAGATAGAATAGTCAAGAAGGTGTTTAGTATGCTTTCCTTTATTGGTCCGAGCATTGAGTATAAGAGTTCAGAGGTCATGTTGTAACTGTACAGGACATTGGTTAGGCCACTTTTGGAATATTGTATGCAATTCTGATCTGTCTGCTATAGAAAGGATGTTGGTGAAACTTGAAAGTATTCAGAAAACATTTACAAGGATGTTGCAGGGTTGGAAGATTTGAGCTATAGAGAGAGGCTTAATAGGCTGGGGCTGTTTTCCCTGAAGTGTTGAAGGCTGAGGGGGTAACCTTATGAAGGTTTATAAAATCATGAGGAGAATGGATAGGGTAAATAAACAATGCCTTTTCCCTGGAGTGGGGGAGTCCAGAACTAGAAGCTATAGGTTTGTGGTGAGAGGAGAAATATATAAAAGAGACTTAAGAGGCTTTTTTTTTTCATGCAGAGGGTGGTGCATTTATGGAATGGGCTGCCAGAGGAAGTGGTAGAAACTAGTACAATTACAATATTTAAAAGTCATCTGGATGGATATATGAATAGGAAGGGTTTAGAGGGATATGGGCCAAGTGCTGGCAAATGGGACTAGATTAGGTGAGGATATCTGGTTGGCATGGATAAGTTGTACTGAACGGTCTGTTTCTGTGCTGTACATCTTTGTGACTCTATGACTATAGTAGATGGATCACCTCCAGGAAAGGTAAGAGGGATGGGCAGGTAGTGCAGGGGTCTCCTATGGCTAGCCCCATCTTAAACAAGTACGCACTTTTGGAAAATGTTGGGGGTGATGGACTCTTAGGGGAATGCAGCACTGATAGCCAGGTTTCTTGTGCTGAGACTGGTTCTAATATAATGAGGATTACTTTAGGTTCCAAGAGATCGATTGGAACAGGGTCTCTTTAGTCAGAGGCATAGACTGATGTTTCTTTGGCATCAGCAAGAAATCAGAATTGTGTGTTGCTTCCCTGATACCAGGATCAAGGATATCTCAGAGAGGGTGCAGAATATTCTCAAAGGGGAGAGGGACCATCTGGAGGTCATTGCACACATTGGAACTAAAGACAGTGGAAGAGAAAAGGACAAGATTATGAGGAGAGGATATAGGAAGTTAGGCAGGAATTTAAAAAGGAGGTCCTCTAAGGGAGTAATATCTGGATTACTTCCGGTTCTACAAGCTATTGAGGGTAGGATTAGAAGGATAGAGCAGATGAATGTTTGGCTGAAGAGCTAGCGTAGGGGAAAAAGGTTCACATTTTTGGAACATTGGAATCCCTTTTGGGGTAGAAATGACCTGTATAAGAAAGATGGATTGCACCTGAATTGGGAGGGGACTAATATACTGCCAGGGCGATTTGCTAGAGCTGCTCAGGAGGAATTAAATGAGTGAGGGGGGTGGGGGGTGCATTTGGGAAAAGGAGCAAGTCAAACAGTCAGAGCAGACAGGAACAAAGCAGATAACAAGGTAGGACTGATAAATTAAAAGGCATTTATTTCAATGCAAGAGGCCTAACAGGTAAGGCAGGTGAAGTCAGGGCATGGTTGGGGACATGGTACTGGGATATCATAGCAATTACAGAGACATGGCTCATGGATGGACATTACTGGCAGCTTAATGTTCCAGGGTATAGATGCTATTGGAAGGATAGAGAAGGGGGCAAGAGAGGAAGGCGAGTAATGTTTTTGATTAGGGATAACATTTTGGCTATACTTAGGGAGGATATTCCTGGGAGTTCATCCAAGGAAGTTATTTATGTGGAACTGAGCAATAAGAAAGGGATGATTACATTATTGTGATTGTATTATAGTCAGCGAGAAATTGAGAAACAAATTTGTGAGGAGATCTCAGTTATCTATGAGAATATTAGGGTGGTGATGATCGGGGATTTTAACTTTCCAAACATGGACTGGAACTGCCATAGTGTTAAGAGCTTGGAAGGAGAGGAAATTTTCAGATTCAGTTATGTGGATGTAACTGTTACAGAAGGTGCAGAACTTGACCTACACTTGGGAAATAAGGCAGGATAGGTGACTGAGGTGTCAGTGAGGGAGCACTTTGGGGTCAGTGACGTAATTCTATTAGTTTTAAAATAGAGATGGAAAAGGTAGACCGGATCTAAAAGTTAAAATTCTGAATTGGAGGAAGGCCAATTTTGACAGTATAAGACAAGAACTTTCAAAAGGTGATTGGGGGTGATGTTCGCAGGTAAAGTGACAGCTGGAAAATGGGAAACCTTCAAAAATGAGATAATGACAGTCCAGAGACAATATTTTACTGTTTGGGTGAAAGGCAAGGTTGATGGTATACGGAATGCTGGATGATGAGAGAAATTGAGGTTTTCATCAAGAATAAGAAGAAAGTATATGTCAGGTGTAGACAGCAGAAATTGAGTGAACCCCTGGAAGAGTATAAAGGCAGTAAGAGTATACTTAAGAAGGAAATGAAGAGAGCAAAAAAGGGGACATGAGATACCTTTGGCAAATAGGGTTAAGGAGAAACCAAAGGGATTTTATAAATACATTTAGGCCAAAAAGGTAACTAGGGAGAGAATAGGGCCCCTCAAAGATCAGCAAAGTGGCCTTTGTGTGGAACTGCAGGAGATGGAGGAGATACTAAATGAATATTTAGCATCAGTGTTTACTGTGGAGAAGGATATGGAAGATATAGACTGTGGGGAAATAAATAGCGACAAGAAGCACTGGATGTCTTAAAATGCATAAAGGTGGATAAATTCCTGGGAGCTGATCAGGTGTACCCTAGAACTCTGTAGGAAGTGAGGGAAGTGATTACAGGGGCCTTCACTGAGATACTTGTATCATCAATACAAATTGACAGCACGGTGGCTCAGTGGTTAGTACTGTTGCCTCACAGCCCCTGGAAACCAGGTTCGATTCCAGCCACGAGCGATCATAGTAGCAACACTACTATCATAGGACAAGCCAGACAGAGAACAGCCAGGGAATTCCTAGAGGCATGGCATTCATCCAGAAACTCCATCAACAAACACATCGACCTGACCCAATATACCAGCCACTACAGCAGACAGCTGAAACTGACAACCGGAAGCGGCAAGGACAGACCACTATAAACACCGGAGGAAACATCAAAGAAGCGCTTCGCAGGAGGCTCCCAAGCACTGATGATGTCACCTAGCCAGGGGACGAAACGTTTGCAACAAAAACTTCCAGCTCGGCGAACAGAACCACAACAACGAGCGATTGTCTGTGTAGAGTTTGCACATTCTCCCTGCATCTGTGTGGGTTTCCTCCCACAGTTCAAAGATATGTAGATCAGATGGATTGGCCATGCTAAATTGCCCATAGTGTTAGGTACATTAGTCAGAGCGAAATGGGTCTGGGTGGCTTACTCTTTGGAGGGTCAGTGTGGACTTGTTGGGCTGATGGGCCTGTTTCTACACTGTAGGGAATCTAATATAATTTAAAGTCACAAGTGAGATGCTGGAAGACTGGAGGTTGTCTAATGTGCTGCCACTATTTAAGAAAGGTTGTAAGGAAAAGCCAAGGCACTGTAGACCAGTGAGCCTGACATCAGTGGTGGGGAAGTTTTTTTTCAGAATCCCTACAGTGTGGAAACAGGCCCTTTAGCCCAACAAGTCCACACTAACCCTCCAAAAAGTAACCCACCCAGAACCATTCTCCACCCTATATTTACCCCTGACTAATGCACCTAACCTACATATTCCTGAACACTATGGGCAATTTAGCATAGCCAATTCACCTAACCTTCACATCTTTGGATTGTGGGACGAAACCAGAGCACCTGGAGGAAACCTACACAGACACAAGGAAAATGTGCAAACTCCACACAGACAGTCGCCTGAGGCTGGAATCAAACCCTGGTGCTGTGAGGCAGCCATGCTAACTACTGAGCCACCATGCTGCATCTTATTTTATTCTCTAAAATAGGTTATTAGAGGCAAGTTTCCTGGGGTGGGGAGTCCAAAAATAGAGGGTATGGGTTTCAGGTGAGAGAAAAAGATTTAAAGGTACCTCAAGGACAATTCTTTTCACACATAGTGGGATATGTGTATAGAATGCACTACCAGAGGAAGTGGTGGACGTTGATACAATTACAACATTTAAAAAGTCTTTGGATGAGTATATGAATAGGAAGGGTTTAGAGGGATATGGAGAAAATGCTGGTAAATAGGACTAGATTAGTTTAGGACATCTGGTTGGCATGGATGAGTTGACCGAAGGGCCTAGTTGTGTGCTGTACATCTCTATGACTCCGTGGCTCTATAAGAGGCCCTGTTTTTTGAGAAAGCAATGATGATAGTAGCTTTGAAAGGGAATGGAGAGGTTCCTAAAGCAAGTAAACTATTTACAACAACAACTAGAATAATGATCATAAAGAGAGAAGGTTGGATTCCTAGCATTTTCAGGGAGGACAGTTGACATAACAAGAAATCGGATTTATGGACAAACAGAACTCAAAAAGGGTATGAGAGAAAGTAAGATAATCATTGGCCTGGAGGACCATAGGGGAATTAGATTTGGACTGTTGGCAGTACTCCGCACCATCTATCAGTCATCCAGTTAAAAGAACCCTTGCAAAAGCATTACAATATATTTTCATGGAAAGATTTTCTCAGTCATTTGTTCTGAACTTCAGTTCAGTAGCAGCTCTTTTGACAAACTTGTTAACAAAGGTTGAAGATTTTAATGGACTCAGGAATTTCAGAACATTGTTTGACAACTTATCTGTGCTGTCAAATGCACAGGTTTCAGCAACACTGAATTATGAAGGGATATGCATAGCAGGTGTTGGTGCCTGCAATATTGGTGTGGGTGCTGCTTTATGACCAGACAATAGAGGTGGATCCTGGATTAGTGGTGCTGGAAGAGCACAGCAGTTCAGGCAGCATCCAAGGAGATGTTACCTGAACTGCTGTGCTCTTCCAGCACCACTAATCCAGAATCTGGTTTCCAGCATCTGCAGTCATTGTTTTTACCTAATAGAGGTGGATCCGCCAGCTTCTAAGTTAGTTTTGAAAGACACTGAATGCATGAAAACAAAATATTCAACAGTAGAGAAGAGGCCATTGTGTCCTGTATTGACTCAACATCAGTTTGAAATCTACATTTCTAAAAAAACTGAAGAAACTGTTTTATGTTTATGGACTCTCATATTGTGATTAGGTTTAGGAGAGAATTTGGGCCAAGAGCTTGAGATTGTTTGAAATTATTTTAATCCTCTTGCTGTAAAACTTTGAAAAAGAAAATCCATATGTATGGAAAACACAGCGTTGTACCTGATGCTTTATTCAGGGTACATAAAAAGAAAACCAAATGTTGTAATCCAAATGGACTCATGTAATACATTGGTGCCATGAAATTGACTATCTGTCAATATAAACTTGAAACAGTGTTAAAAATACCTTTGGATAGGAAATGGAAACTTCTCTTAAGGATACATCTTCACTCTTTTGGGGAGATATGATGAAAGATGTCTGATTTATATATATTGTGTGGGTGACATATGTGAATTGGTCACTTTTGTAAAGTGGTTATTGTTTTAAAAAAAGTAGGGTAGACATTCTGGAACAGGGACATCATCCAGTATGTGTCAGAGAATGTTGACGATCAACACTGGCATGTTAACCATAAACTGTTTGGACCTGTGGTGGTTTACAATAGTTAGAGTAAACATTAGAGGCTGTTAGCTTGTTTTCAGTTCAGGATAATTCAGGATTGATTTGAGATTAGGAAATCCAGAGATTGAACATTTTTAATGAAGCTTGGAGGAGACCTGACTGAGGTCAGATGGATGCATACTTTCTAGCATGGAAAGATAATCGTATTTAAAAGCAATTCAGAGATAACACAATTATCTCATTAGAAAAGTTTAGTTTTGGAAACTTCCAAAGTAGAAGTGTTTTGTTAAAATCTGCACATCATCAAAGGGTCTCCTGACATCAACAGTACAATGGATAATTCTGATTGCACATGTTCACTTTGTTTTTTTGTTTACAGACCGTATATGCACATTCACATGGTAAATATAAAACAGGTCTTCTTTGAAAACAAAACTAAAAAAATCCACTTTGTTTAAAAGTTGTTTTTTCTCTTCAATGATATTGTTTTGTCAAACATTTTTATGTGCTTGTTTTTAGGTTGTTAACACTCTTTGTTCAATATTAATTCAGAGATTTTGTTGAGAATGTGTACTGTGCAGAGTTTCAGCAACACTGTCATTGTTAAAAGTTGATTAGGTTTAAATTCTCAATTTTGTAGTCACGTAAGGAACTCCATAGTTTACAGGACTTAAATTAGGAGAATCAGTTAAGAAGTTAAAGTTTTGATATTGAAGGGTAATTTCTCAAGATTCGAGTGCCTGTAAAGGGTAGGATGGGAAACAGGTTTTGTTGTGCGTTTTAAGATCTTTCTAACATTATTATACATCTAGATAGCTTGATTTCATTTTCTTTTTCTCTTGTGTGTAATAAACTTCTGTTCTGTTATTAAGGAAATGTTGCAGGCTTGTGTACCAGTTTTTTGGAGGGATTTCTGCCATTAGCCCCAGTGAGCTTTCTCACTGTATCTTACTGTACTTATCTCATTAACTGTCCGTCCCTGTGGTGTCCATCATGTTCAAACTTCATCTTATTTTATCATGTGCTGGTCCCAGAACAACTCACCACTGAGCAGATATCCTGCAATTCACTGCCAACCCTTGCACCGCGCCATCTTCAAAAGTGCATTGTGCACCCAGACAAGTACAATCAGCCTGGAGCTATCCAGCATGGTTCCTGAAATTTAACCCTAACTTGGTACACTGAGGGATATTGGCACCTCTACGTGCAAGCAAGGACCATACCATTCTGGTTCAATATTGCCACATGAGTTAAAGCTGTCTCCGCTACCTGGAGGAAAGCACAACAGGGCAGGAAGAAGGTCACTGACCTTCTCCACTTGAACAGCATATGCACCACTAACCTCTCTCCAATATCTCACCTTTGTTCTGTCTCTGCTACTGTTCTGTCCTTCCACCAAGTTTAATGCTCTATCGCTCTTATTAGTGCCTGCAACATCTTCAGTCACTTGCTGTCACCCACCACAATTCCTGACACACTGATTCTACCCTATTTCCTTTTGAAAACCAGAACCAACTGAAGGCTATTTCAGTATTACAGCTGCCTCATGTGACTAACCCCCATCCAAACCCCTCTCTACGAACGTGATAGATGTCCGGCTTGGTGATGCACTTCGAACTTCAGGCCTCTGACACCATTTTGACAATCAGAGATAGATAGATTAGTATGGGGATCAAAAGTTACAGGGAGAAGAAAAGATAATGGGATACAGAAACATATCTGCCGTGATTGAATGGCAGAGCAGACTCAATTGGCCAAAAGGATTAATTCTTCTCCTGTATCTTATGATCTTATGGCTAAGGTAGAGACCTTCACCATTGTGACTGAAATATAGACCCTGCAGCTTAAAATGCCTTAAAATAAGCATAAAGAAAAATCATCTTTTCTCAGGGAATGCGAAATCCTATTAACGTTGTTAGGAATACCTTTGAGCCAACTGGACCACAGATATCATGTTGATAGAAACCAGTTGTGACAAGAAAAAAGTATTACTCACACACTCCTTGAGAGCACCAAAAAATTTCTGTTCTTATTGAGGATAAAGCGATCACAGAGAGAGAGAGGGAGATTCTACCCAACAAGGAAAGGAACCTGCCTGGAATTATACCAGCAGGCAAAGAAGTGAAATATAATTTTAATTAAAGGTTTGCAAAACAGCAGGGCACAAGTTGATCTCACTTCAGCAAAGCCTGAAAGCCTACTTTTGTAAGGAGTAAGCTATTGTCAGCAGAGAACCTAAAAGAGAACATCAGACCTACATCGTTTCCCATTATGACCTTGAAAAGCAAATATAATAGTGAATTCTTGGGCATTTCTAAAATCTGTGCTTGCTGTCACATTTGCAACCACCTTTTCTTAGTGTGTGTAACTTGTATGAATGTATGACTGGGTGCTATTGTGATTAAATTTCAAATAATAAGTTTTTTTTGTTATACCTTACAAGAAAAAAATGCATTTTGCTTTTTCTTGGAGGTCATAGCAGTTAAGTGGTCAAAACATTTATTCTCTGAGCATATCATGTTGTATTTATTTGAGAGGTGGAAAAAGATTCATAACAAACTGTATACAATCCTTGGGGAGAAAAGCATTTTTACCTTTGAAACTGAATGAATTTATAGCCTTGTTTCAGATCGCCAGATAGTTTGTTGTTGCCAAGAATGAAACCAACTTTTTTCCCATGGCAAAAGCTTGGTTTCTTTGACTTTAAAATATTCTTTATGAGCTGCCATTGGGCACAATAACTGGATTTCAGAGAACAGCCATGAAGTTGTAATAGGAACCAGAGGTTAATGGTTAGCAGCAAGAAAATCTCTGGTGGGAGCATCGTGAAAGTTCAGTTTTATAGAGAGAGAAAAAAAAACAAAAAAGAAATAACTAAACTATAATATTATGAAGTATAAGTGATGCTTAGGATTGTGTTTGGCATGCACTTGAATCATTGATGGATGTGGAAACATATTTGCTCTCTTGGTCAATGCCTTAAATAAGCTTCCATCAAAGTTTACTTGCTATTTGTTGAAGATCTTCTAATAGTTGCATTTTCTCTCTCTCTGTCTCTCTCTCTGTCTCTCTCTTTCTGTCTCTCTAATCTTCTTTGATAAGTGGGGAATTTT